>NC_133777.1:64819034-64918439 GCF_003597395.2 Chelonoidis abingdonii | reverse complement strand
GGGGTATATATCCAGCACCATAGCGGCGCCACTCCAGGGGGCGCCCTGCCGACCCACCGAGTGTTGCTAGGGTAAAAATCTTCCGACGAACGTGCACGCGGCGTGCGCACACCTAACTGGAATGGATATGAGCAAGCACTCGAAGAAGAACATAACATTTTTGGTCCAAATAACATATGTAGGGAAAAAGAGAACATCTCTTTAAAAGTTTGACAGTATTTAAGTTTATAATGATTTCTTTTGAGTTGCACCAGACATGATATCCCTTTTAGACTTTTGGCAGCCTTTGATACTGCTGATTACAATGTTATTTTAGTTTACTTCCTGTCTATTATGGTACTGTCTGGAATAAGGACAGGCTCACTTCCTCTTAGGCCACACCTACACTACTCACCGGATCAGCGAGTAGTAATCGATCTATCAGGAATCGATTTATCAAGTCTCATCTAGATGCAATAAATCAATCTCCGAATCACCGCCCGTACTCCACCTCAGCAGGAGGAGTAAGTGGAGTCGATGGGGGAGCCGCGGCAGTTGACTTGCTGCCGTGAGGACGGACAGGTAAGTCAAACTAAGATACTTCGACTTCAGCTACGCTAAGTTGCGTATCTTAGATCGATCCCTGCCCCTCCCCCCCAAGTGTAGACCAGTCCTTAGTGATCAGTAGTGACATCATCAGAGGCCTTTACTTCTGCTTCTCCTTAAGGTGTACCACAAGCTCTAATATTAGGATGTTTGGCCAAAAGTAAGTAGTGATTCTTTGGTGCCCTACTTGAAAGACTTAAAAGGGTCTGAGTTTTTTAAAGTGCTGAAGACCCAGCCTCTAAAATTCAGCTCTCTTTAATGTGTCAAGGTGAACCAAAAAAAAAGAGGCACCCACAATTACTAATCACATTTGAAATTTTGGCCCTTGATCTTTAGCATATACAATAAAGTGCAGGCTATTGTCTGTATTTAGGATTTCAAGTTTATATGGATAATACAAAGATTTCATGCTTCCTTCTACCTTAGATAGAACTGTTACAGCTATGATTGATCTGTTTGCATGAGGCTTGGATTGAATGGAGTTTTAAGATAATCAATAAAACAATATTTTTAAGAGTTAACATGGGAGATTGGTTGGATCTGCATTCATGCTTCTTTAAAAAATGATTACTCCCTCCTCAGATTAAAAACCTCTGGATGCTGTATTGTCTTTAGAGGCACATTTGATAAGGATTTTGCATGTTAGAAAAGCCTCTATTTATCATCCTCATAATGTCAGTTTATTGAGACCCACACTCAAGAAGAATGCTATTGAAATGGTGATTAATACCATTGTGATTTCAAGAAAAGGCTGGTACTCTAATTCACAATTTTGGGTTTGTTGTAGAATCTTTTTTAAAATACTGTCATATAGGAGAGATAATAATGTAACTGGAGGAAAATTGGAATAAGTATTTTTTGTGGTTCACCAAATAGGTTTCTCTCTTTGGTGGTTAACGAACTGCAGAAGACATACAATGCCACATATGGTTCAGTGCCACAAATATGTTTCTGCAGTAATGTAAATAATGGGATCCTATATTCATGCTTTAAATCACCCTTTTCCTATCTTTTCTCATGCATTAATAAGGCTGGTAGGTCTAAAGTAGAGCTCAAATAGAGCTAGATGGAAGGGGGAACATGATAACAGTTTCCAAGTACATAAAAAAGTTGTTAATAAGGAGGAAGGAGAAAAATTGTTCTCTTTAACCTCTGAGGATACGACAAGAAGCAATGGACTTAAATTGCAGCATGGGTGGTTTAGGATGGACTTTAGGAAAAAAAATCCTAAGTGTCAGGATAGTTAAGCACTGGAATAAATTGCCTATGGAATCTCTGTTACCAGGGATTTTTACCTGTCAGGGATGGTCTAGATAATACTTAGCCCTGCTTTGAATATAGAGGACTAGACTAGAAGGTGTCTCAAGGTCCCTTCCAGTCCTAAGATTCTAAGATTAACCATGCTTTTGTCACTTCTAGGCTGGACTGCTGCTGTGCACTGTACTTGGGGGCTCCTCGAAGATCTTTCTGAGGCTAAAAGCCGTGTTGAATGTGGTGGCTGTCCAGCTGTAAAGTGGAACAGGCTGATATGAACATCTCTGTATTACCTTCCTATATTCTCCTGGATGTGGTTCAGGATGCTGATGATAGAATGGTCCTGAGCTTTAGAGGTTGTCTCCAGAATTGCCTCCCAATAATTTGGTTGATTTTATGGTCATCTTGTTTGTTTTAATTTTTGTGCCCAAACCCAGACATTGCATGTGTGTATGTATACACACCACACTCTCTCTCACACACACTCACTCACACACACACACTCTTCGCCCTTGTTAAATCTCCTTTGCACTGCACTACATGGGATTGCTCTGAGGTAAGGAAATCACCTGGTGGCTTTTAACTTGATTTATGTCACCTGATCCCTCTGCTCTTTGCTTAGTGGCATTCTCGGAAGACTGGGTTGTGGCAAGGGCCAGAGAGTCCTGCCCTCCAGCAGTCTGGGCTACTGGACTATTTCTGTTACCATAAATTGGAGTGAACACAGAGTTGCTCTAGCTTATACCAGGGGCTAATTCAGACCCCAGGAAGCCCAGGATCTGGGGAGGCATACCAATGATTTAGAGCCATCTTTCCTGTCCCGCTCCATTATATCAACTGTGAACAGAGCACAGGTGAGGATCCAATCCCATTAGTTTTGATTTTTGATAGATAGATAAAGTAAAAGACTTTCATTCCTGAAGCTGTGCAGTTCTATATATTTTTGTTAGAGCTCTTAAGACCCCCAACAAAGTTTCCAAGGTCAATTTCCACCACTTGTTTGACAGCTGCACTTGGCATCAGAAAATTAGAAAATGTGATGCCACTTTTAGCAAACTAGTAGCAGTGATTGTTCAAATGGTTTACCACTCACAGCTAGTTTAAATTAGATTACAGACATTATTTAAACAACAATGCCTGAGAGGAAGCATCTAGCACCAGTAATTGAAGGTATCAGAGTTAACAGAAGGCAAGGTGTGAAAAGCATAACTGCTATTGTAAACCTCAGTTTTCAACAGGAATTATACAATACTAAAGAGTCTGTTTTCTTGTGGATATTTACTATAGTGTAATTCCTGCTAGATAATGAATTGGTCTTTCCAAGGGAAAAGTCAATATCCAATGTGTTCTAGTTTATAGGACATATTTCAGTCAAATAATAGCAATTTAGACTAAATTAGGGCAATAGTATAACTCCCCCCCCCCACCAAAAAAAGAGACTGGATATGTGCCATGAATACAAAGAACCCCACAGTTTACCATAATAGATTCATAGCAGCACTCGAAACTGCAGACTTAATACCAATAAATTCGTGGTCCTTATAGATTCAACAAACATGTTTGTTTCTCTTATAAATGCAAGCATAAGACTCTACAGTTTTATCCCACAAAGCCCTATGTTTTTCCAACTGATAAGTTTGGTTTCGGCCAATATCACGGCTTTTTTATGTACATTTTGTTCTTCCTTCTGGGTCTCATTAGATGTATTTTATTGAAGGTGAAGCCCATGCCATTTTTAACTCCATCCCTCCATCTCCCATCTGCCCAGTTCCAACTCTGAGATGACAATTTATAGAAAAAGTCATTCTGTAAAGCAAAATGAAGAAACTATTCAGTACTTGACCAAAACAGAGATTGCTCCTTTGGATAGTACATGAACAACTGCAAACTCATAGAACAGAAGCAAGCAGCTGATAGGATGGTGATAAGGTTAACAATGGTGGGTTGTTACGCAAGATTTTTAATAATACTCATACTAATATTAAATGAAATATATAAAATAAGAGCTTGGGTGTAGCATCGAATACCTGAGTGGAGGAGGGAGGAAACAGACATTATGGAAAGGTGTTGGAGAGATAGGCAGAAGATTTTCTTAAAAAAAAAAAAAGATTTAAAATAAGTAGTAAATGAACTATGGTATCATACGTTATCCTTACTAATATTTCAGCGCTATTACTCTGACTAGTGTAAATCATTCACTGTCCTTACACATACTTCAACCATGAATGCAATTATCTTGCAGCTTTCTAAAAATAATTAGAATGTAAGGGCTTGGCTAATTTGAGATGCTCCCATATGGCTCTCTGCATAGCCTGAAAAACCTCTTACAATGTATGAGCACACATACACAAAAGCAGATTTTACAAGATACCTGGCAGCGTACCTATAGATTTTGGATTAAGAGGTACCTCCTTACATGTAATTACAGTATTTCTAGCTGTTAGGAAGAATCTTTCTTCTGAAAATGTTAAAATCAGTTACATATTTTACTGAACACATATTTCATACTTGCATTGTAAGAGTCATATTCCAGCTCCGCATTAGTTTACCCCAAAACTACTGGGAGACTAGATACCAGCTGTGAAGGTCACCACAAAAAGTCCAGCAAGGAGTTGACTACTGAGACAGGTCAGTTAATGTGTGTGTGTGTGCGCGCGTGTAGGTCAGTTAAAATATACTGACAATGACCCTTGACACCAGATCAGTCTCATTCTGCGCATCTGGCTCTGGGTGATCCATGGAGAATGGAGTGTTTGAGAAGAGCTAGAAATGGGGTGCAAAAGGAACAGGGGAAAGTGGTTGCATCTCCAAGGATCTCTTTTTCCATTTCCACCGCCCCAACGTTTGCTGCTTATACCAATATGAACAAGGCTGTGTTCTTCCTTAAAAAGTTAGGGACATATAGGGCCTGATTCCCCTCTTACACAAGTGTAACTCTGGAGTAACCCTGATAAGTCAGTGGAATCCTGGTATAAAAGCAGTGCAAGTGAGATGAGAATCATGCATTAACAAAAGTTTTTGAGATGATTTGCACATAACCTTCAAACTGTACACAGCTAAACCTAGGTGATACTGAAGAGACTGCACTGATCATCTAAGAAGGCCATTTTCCTTGTTGACAAAGGTTAAAATGATGAGCTTTTTTTTTTTTGTAAAAAATGTCAGACTATTTAAAAAAAATAATTCTTGCATGGTCAAACATAAGGCTAAAAAGCCAAAATAAACCAAAGATAACCACAGTGCCAAAACAGTTAAGCAAAATCTGTAACAACAAAAAAGCAAAAAGCTGCTATTTCTTTTCTGGATGGTCTACTTCTGAGGTGCACCACTAGAAATCTTTCAATAGAAACCCAAGCATTCAATAAGAGCTTGATTATATTTTACCTACTAGGTTTAAGGGAATTTGAAGACATCTATGATTGAATATCACACAGAAAATTATGCAAAACATCAACTGCTTCACAAGATCTGTAGGGACTGGAAAGTATATTTGAGTATTTTCTGCATACCAATGACACCACAAACAATGAGACTGAATAATTTTACCCAAGGGAAGACTGTAAATGAAAAATAAAAAGGGACCACAAATGTCAGTTGATAGTTTGCAATAATAATTCCCCAGATAAATGGCATGAGACAAACAACAGAAAACAGATAAACGAAGCTTGATGAACCAGACCAAAATCTCAGGTGAAAAAGGAAAGGACTGTGGTTAGTAGCATTATAAGCCACTAAAAGTTCATGACCAGGTAAATGGCATCATACTCTGTGGTAACCAGATGCAGGAAGGGCATGTCTGCATGTTTGCAATTGAGCAGTTTCAACTCTACGAGCTGGTGCAAAGCCAGACTAAAGGCCTAATTCACCTCCCATTGCAGATTTACACCATTGTAACACCTATGACTTCAACAGAATTATCCACAATTTACACCTACGTATGTGAGGTTGTAACTAAACCTGCTCACTAACACTGGCTTCACATAAGCATAAATCTACTGAGCCCCAATTCATTTGTGCTGGCTCTGGTGATGGTGGCGGAACCATCAAGCTGGCTCTTTCCACCAACACGGGACATCCCTGCCTGTTGTAGATTCAGGTTAGCGGACTCTATGACATCCTCTACAGGAGACCCTGGTGCAGGAGGTCTGGCCGGATTGCTGTTGCATACTGGCTATTCCTGGCTGCTGCAATAGTTTCTATGAGTCACTGGCAGCCACATAAAAGTTAGAGTGGGACTTCTGCATCAAGCCTTCTAGCCCTGTGCTGAACTCACTTATGACACAGGGATAAATTGGCTCCACCACTTGATTGGAGTTACTCCTGAGTTTCACCAATATGAGATGAGATCTGAGAACTAAGACTTAATGATAAAATCAAATATATGCCACTGCTGCAAAAGCTATTTCACTACCACCTTCTTACCTGCCACTGAAATAAAAAGAAATTTAGAGACTGGATGAAAACTAACTGAATCTAGTCAGATTAATTGAGCTTTTTAATTAGAATAGTTATTGCAGCCATATTCTAATGAGGTGGAAGCTGACCTTGAGTAAGCAGGAATATTAACTAGACTGGTGAAGAGCCCTAGGAAGGGATATGGCCTATTTAAAGCAAGGCAACCAAGGATGAATGAATCCACTGATTTGAGGTATTTTTTGAATAATAAATGTAGTCTCATCATTAATGAAGTGGATACATGTAGGGAAACAAGTTGATAATGGCAACAAAGAAAAACTAAATATCAAAACTACTGTGAAAACTACAAATGGAGGATGAATGTCCTAGGGCAACCCCCACCTGCCTCAGTTTCTCTTTGTCTGCCCATGAAAGAAACAGTCACTCAGTGTGTGATACAAAGTCCACCTCGGTCATAATTTATTCATAGTTCCCCAGAAATCTTGTAGTAAAACCACTCTCCAATTCCCACAGTAAACATAAAAAGATATTAGGGATTTTCCATTGCCCTCTCTGGGGACATCATTTCTAAGTCACCTACCCAAAAAAGTCAATAGCAACACTATGTTTTCAGTTCCTTTATAGCCCCTGATCCAGGTCTCCACTCTTCAGGTCCCCCTGCTTGAAAGTGACCAGTCTTCCTACAGCACTTCACTCAGGTCTTCACCCCGAGTGGTCCCCACCCCTGCAAGTGCTCCACTCCTACAAGCTTCCCTACCTGGAGTTCTATCCCTGCATAGGGGACCTACCCTCCTGCAACAACCCTCTTGCTTCTGAACTTGGCTTCCTTGACCAAACTGGATCTTTCCCTTTTCCTTGTGGCTACTGTCCGAGCCTCCCACTTATTAGGGGTCCACAGATTCAGTCAGTGCTTATCAACAGCTTCCTCCAAGCTCCTTACTGGCAACTCACACTTACTGTTCTCCTTCAGCTCTTTGATTCAGGCAGCATTCATCTGCCTTCCTGACTCTCCAAGGCTGTCTCTCACCAGGTCTGCTTCATTCTAGGGGCCAGGTGACCTCTCTTTAACCTAATTGGGTATCAAATGACCAGTCACAGGTGCACAAGCCTCTTTCCTCCTCTGGTATATCTACACAGCCAGCAGCAATGAGCCACTGAGCCTGGGCCAACAGATTGAGGATCACACTACTGTACTAAAATAGCTGTGAAGACAACACTTAAGTTGCAGCAAGGCCAGCTTTCTGCCTAGGCTTCAGAGCCCAAGCTCCAGCCCAAACCTCGAATTCTACACAGCAATTTTTAGCCTGGTAGTATGAGCCTATGAACCCAAGTCTGTTGACCTGGGCTGGGAGGCTTGCTGCCATGCGCTGAATAGATGTACCCTTAAAAGGCCAGTGCCACCCCGTGACAGGGATTTTATCTGATCTTACTTATTTTCTTCACAAAAAACCCAGAGTTTTGTGAAAATGGGATGTTCATCAACATTGTTGCTAGGGAGCAGGAAGCTTACTGAGCCAGGTGAATTAGGGGAAGTGAATTATAACTAGGAAGGAGACAGTTAGGGAAGGGGAGAGAGCAGAGATAGAAGGTAAGCGGCTGAAAGGAGAGGAGGGTGGGGGAGAGGGACATAAGATGGGAGGGGAAAGCAATAGAGGAAGAGTAGTGGGCGAAAGGGAAAAAGGGATAGCAGGAGGAGGAAAGGTTGCAGGGGAGAAAGGGGATGCAGATGCAGAGAGGTGTGTATAGATACATAATCAGAGGTATGTAGCGGGAGACTTGTAGCTTCCCACCTGTAGAGCTGGGTGAAATTTTTCACACAAGACCTTGGGGTGGGGGGCGCAAAAATGTAGATTTGGGTTTATCAAACCTATTTGTGACTTCAGCTTGAATCTGCTAATTGTTTCAGCCAGGGGAAGGGGGGGAAAAAAACAGAAAAAGTTTCAAAAAAATTGAAAGGTTTATCTGGACAAACTGTTTTGATTTTACAGTTCAAAACACCTTTTTGTTTTGAATTTCACTGCAATTTATATATTATATATAAAAAGAGGCTTAAAACCCCAAAAATGAAACAAAATATTTCATTTCTGATTGAATGAAATGTTTTGTTTGACGCAAAACTATTTTTTTTTCTAATTTTTTGTTTTACTGAACAATTTGAAATCCGTCCCCTACCAGTCCATTTTTCAGTTTGGCCACCAAATAAAAAACCAACAACCAGCTGTTCTCACAGCTCTACTCACAGAGCAGGAATGGGAAGCAAACTAATGCATAGGGGTGTGTCAGACATGGTGTTGTCTGAATTTTGGAGGCTCATTGCCCTGAATTTCTAAAGCTTATTGTGTTGGAAATAGGAAGTTTGGCAAAAATGTGCTTTCTGAGTTGCTGAAAGGAGGAAGGACGATCTTGTGGTCAAGATATTGGTCTGGAATTCAAGAGAGCTGGGTTCAGTTCCTGGTTCTGACACATACTTTCAGCATGACCTATGGCAAGTCACTCACTCTGAAATGTGGGGACAGCAACACTTCCATGCCTCAATGGGGTGTTGCCAGGGTACATTCTTTGGTACAGGTATGTGAAGCTCACATGCAGTGGCGGATTAATGATTTTGCCGCCCCTAAGCCCTGAAATAATTGTCCCACCCCTGGCCTCGCCCTGACTTCACCCTTTCCCTGGCCCCATTCCAACCTCTTCCCCAAAGTCCCGCCCCAACTCCACCCCCTCCCTGCCCCTATTGGATCTCTTCCCCAAATCCCTGCCACGGCCCCACCTCTTCCCCCAGTGCACCGCATTCCCCCTCCTCTCCCCTCCCTCCCTTCCCCACAAAACAGCTGTTTCTCAGCGCAAGCGCTGGGAGGGAGGGGAGAGAAATAGGATGCTGCAACACGCTTGCAGAGGAGGCGAGCTGGAGCAGGGGAGCTTCTCCATGGGTGCTCAAATTTGCCGCCTCTTCAAATTTGTCGGCCTAGGCAATAATACGCTGCTGCTCACATGCTATGGTGGAATTGGGGTAGGGCATAAGAAATCTAAATAGCTATAACTTTGAAAATAATTACTAAAACTTTTCAGAAAAAGAATCAATAAAAACTACCAAACTGTGGATTTCTTAAATATTATATCACTTTTGAGTCTTAGGGATTCTCTATGGTCTCAGACATGCCAACATCTCTCCAGGTGCTTAATATGAGTGCTCTCACTTAAGTCAAAAGCTAAGCACACAGTTAGATGTTGGCAGGACTGGAAACTATAAGCCAAATTTTCAAAAGAGCTTAGGACCAAATTTGCACTGGAGGTTGCTGGAATCCCTCTCCCCCAGTAGTCTTCTTAAATTTCCCACAAAACAAAATTTTCTTAACAAAAATTATTCATTTTGGGTTAATCAAAACATTCTGTTTCATACAAATTTTGGTTATAATTTTGACTTTTCTTATTTTATATTACAAATTATGATGTAACAAAATAACAAAGAAGAATTAAAATATTTCATTTAATTTCAAAAGAGGGAACTATACAAAAACGAGGGGGTTAGTTAAACAAAAGTTAAAAGGTACAGTGACTAAAGTGAAATCCCGGCAAGTTGCATGAAAGAACTAAAAAAGAGCCACTGTGGCTTAACAACCATGTAAAAGAAGCAGTGAGAGATAAAAAGACTTCCTTTAAAAAGTGGAAGTCAAATCCTAGTGAGGCAAATAGAAAGGAGCACAAACACTGCCAGCTTAAGTGCAAGAGTGTAATAAGAAAAGCAAAGAGGAGTTTGAAGAACGGCTAGCCAAAAACTCCAAAGGTAATAACAAAATGTTTTTTAAGTACATCAGAAGCAGGAAGCCTGCTAAACAACCAGTGGGGCCCCTTGACGATCGAAATACAAAAGGAGCGCTTAAAGACGATAAAGTCATTGCGGAGAAACTAAATGGATTCTTTGCTTCAGTCTTCACGGCTGAGGATGTTAGGGAGATTCCCAAACCTGAGCTGGCTTTTGTAGGTGACAAATCTGAGGAACTGTCACAGATTGAAGTGTCACTAGAGGAGGTTTTGGAATTAATTGATAAACTCAACATTAACAAGTCACCGGGACCAGATGGCATTCACCCAAGAGTTCTGAAAGAACTCAAATGTGAAGTTGCGGAACTATTAACTAAGGTTTGTAACCTGTCCTTTAAATCGGCTTCGGTACCCAATGACTGGAAGTTAGCTAATGTAACGCCAATATTTAAAAAGGGCTCTAGAGGTGATCCCGGGCAATTACAGACCGGTAAGTCTAACGTCGTACCGGCAAATTAGTCGAAACAATAGTTAAGAATAAAATTGTCAGACACATAGAAAAACATAAACTGTTGAGCAATAGTCAACATGGTTTCTGTAAAGGGAAATCGTGTCTTACTAATCTATTAGAGTTCTTTGAAGGGGTCAACAAACATGTGGACAAGGGGGATCCAGTGGACATAGTGTACTTAGATTTCCAAAAGCCTTTGACAAGGTCCCTCACCAAAGGCTCTTACGTAAATTAAGCTGTCATGGGATAAAAGGGAAGGTCCTTTCATGGACTGAGAACTGGTTAAAAGACAGGGAACAAAGGGTAGGAATTAATGGTAAATTCTCAGAATGGAGAGGGGTAACTAGTGGTGTTCCCCAAGGGTCAGTCCTAGGACCAATCCTATTCAATTTATTCATAAATGATCTGGAGAAAGGGGTAAACAGTGAGGTGGCAAAGTTTGCAGATGATACTAAACTACTCAAGATAGTTAAGACCAAAGCAGATTGTGAAGAACTTCAAAAAGATCTCACAAAACTAAGTGATTGGGCAACAAAATGGCAAATGAAATTTAATGTGGATAAATGTAAAGTAATGCACATTGGAAAAAATAACCCCAACTATACATACAATATGATGGGGGCTAATTTAGCTACAACGAGTCAGGAAAAAGATCTTGGCGTCATCGTGGATAGTTCTCTGAAGATGTCCACGCAGTGTGCAGAGGCGGTCAAAAAAGCAAACAGGATGTTAGGAATCATTAAAAAGGGGATAGAGAATAAGACTGAGAATATATTATTGCCCTTATATAAATCCATGGTACGCCCACATCTCGAATACTGTGTACAGATGTGGTCTCCTCACCTCAAAAAAGATATTCTAGCACTAGAAAAGGTTCAGAAAAGGGCAACTAAAATGATTAGGGGTTTGGAGAGGGTCCCATATGAGGAAAGATTAAAGAGGCTAGGCCTCTTCAGCTTGGAAAAGAGGAGACTAAGGGGGGATATGATAGAGGTATATAAAATCATGAGTGATGTGGAGAAAGTGGATAAGGAAAAGTTATTTACTTATTCCCATAATACAAGAACTAGGGGTCACCAAATGAAATTAATAGGTAGCAGGTTTAAAACAAATAAAAGGAAGTTCTTCTTCACACAGCGCACAGTCAACTTGTGGAACTCCTTACCTGAGGAGGTTGTGAAGGCTGGGACTATAACAATGTTTAAAAGGGAACTGGATAAATTCATGGTGGCTAAGTCCATAAATGGCTATTAGCCAGGAAGGGTAAAGAATGGTGTCCCTAGCCTCTGTTCATCAGAGGATGGAGATGGATGGCAGGAGAGAGATCACTTGATCATTGCCTGTTAGCTTCACTCCCTCTGGGGCACCTGGCATTGGCCACTGTTGGTAGACAGATACTGGGCTAGATGGACCTTTGGTCTGACCCAGTATGGCCGTTCTTATGTTCTTATGAATAAGGTCAAAATTGAAGGTTTTGACCTTATTGAAATGCTGTTTTTTCTGGGTTTTTTTTAAATTAAATTTTACGCCAAGTGACCTGTTCCTGCAGAAACTTCTAATGTGGCAAAACAGCATTTTCTTACAGACTTTCAGTCAGAATGGGATGATGTGAGTGGACAGCTGAGATCCCTCCTGCCACCTCTGCCTTTTTTTCGCTGGGTCTTTGAACTCTCACCACCTGTAAATCTACCTGTGAGTATTTCCCACCCCAGCCTCTAGTCTTTTGGGCTTGGGTGTGATGCTAAATCCCCTCACTAGAAGAGACCAGGGATGTTCAGTCATACTCCCCTTTCCCTCCCAGGCCAACTTTCTACATATCAGAGGTGGGCCCTTCTCTCTATACCCCATTGGCTACCAGATTTCTAGGAGGGGACTTTTCTCTGGCTGTCAAATTCCTTGCAGAGGGCATGCTAGAAAGTTCTCACAGCACATTTTTTGGTGGCTACTCTGATAATTTTTCCTAAAATAATTAACTTTAGGAAAAACAAAAATATGCACCGATACATGTCCAAATCATTGTAATTTATTTGTGTAGGGTTTTTTTTGCAGACTCAATAATAAAAAAAAATGTATAGTTGTCTCTATTCTTTACTGGAGCTATATAGAATAGAAACATAAATAAGGTGCTTTGCATATTATCTTTTGTTGTTGTTTCTTTTGGTTTTTTGGTTGCTTTTTTCTTTAGACTTGCTAGCTAGTAAGTCTGCTTCTGTGAGAAGTGATATTTGTATGTTTGTTAATGTCACTTTTCACAGCAGACTTGCAAGCTATCTGGCAGACAGCGAAAAGTGATCTTAGCAAACATACAAACATCACTTTTCACAGTAGATTTATTCAGCCCTGGCAAGCCAGGGGACAAATTAAGTCCTAGATGGGGAGGTAGGTAGGGAGGCAGCTGGGGCCAGGGGTGATGGAGGGGCAGAACGCTCAGCCAGGGGACAGAGCATGCTGCCATGCAGCTGGAGCCTGCCACTCACCATGCTAGGGCTGAAGCCAGAGCCCCTGCCCCCAGGGAGGAGGGGAACTCATGACTGCTGCCTGCTCCTCTAGCATTTGCGGCTCCAGAAAAGGGCAGCCCCAGGGGAGGGACTGCTGCTTGTTTCTGCTCCCCGCCCCTGCCCCATTACTGCCCCGAGGCTGTGACCACAAGAGAAGCCCCTGGTGGCCACATGTGGCTGTGGTGGCCGCAAATGAGAAATGCTCCTGCCATAGGCAGCCAGGTCCATGTGGTGTCCTCTCTTCAGGCAGTCTGTGCTGCCCTCACTGGTGCTCATCATGGCTGTTTCCAGTGATGCAAACCAACTCTAAGAAGAGGTGGGGCCTTGTGGGGTCCCCAAAA
Organism: Chelonoidis abingdonii; assembly: GCF_003597395.2. NCBI lineage: Eukaryota > Metazoa > Chordata > Testudines > Testudinidae > Chelonoidis > Chelonoidis abingdonii. The sequence continues at coordinate 64,905,075 of NC_133777.1, read as the reverse complement.
ATTTAGACACACTAATTCAGATCTGAAAATGAGAATCCCACACTAATAAATGTATCCTGCCATACGATATAGACAAAGTATTGTATTTATTTTATCTGCGACTTGCCCAAGGCTAAACAGCGAATCAATAGCAGAGCTGAGAATCTAATATACAAGTCTCTGATCTTGCCCTGTGCTCCCACAAGCAGATCAATGTCCTCCCCCTTGTTTTCCTTGTGGGCAGCCCTAATCACCTGAGATAAGTAACACACACAACAGTCAGTGACAGGTATCACTTGTTGGCCCTCAAAGGGCAATGCCATTAGCTAAACTGGCACAGGACAAGCTGTAATAGCTCATCAGTTATGCAAAATAAAAAAGAAGAAAAAAGACGAAGCCACATAAGTCCATAATGGGTGACAGCATTATAGGCTCTGGTCCTGTAAGAGTTTTGCCTGTGCGGAGGTACATTGACTTCAAAAGGACTGTGCCTGGGTATTAGGAACCACTTGTCTGGCACCTGGACAGGACTGGGCCCAGAATGGCTAGCAAATATCACAGGATAAGAAAGGAAAGAGAGAGAAACCTTTAGTCAGTCAATAATGGGGAAATGAATGAGAAGGATAAAGTGTGTTAAATGGCTGAGATGAAGATTAAGTAACATATCCAAATCTAATATATGGCTCATTTTACAAGAAAGAAAATTAACATAATGTGATAAACTAAGGAGATTCGACAAATCATTAATCCATTGTAGAAGTGGATGTTCTGAAGCATCAGCATAAATTTCAAAATCACCCATAATAAAAAGCCTGAAAAAGTGAAGAATCAAACCAGGAGCAAGCTTAGACAATTAGTTAACAAATCAAAACAAATGGTAGGCGAGAGAGACCAAAAATTGTACCAAGTAAACAATAAGCAGAATTAATGACCATTTAAAAGTAAATAGACCAGGTAAAGGAAATATAACTAAATACACACACAGAGAGACACAGACACACACAGATTTCCACAAATGGCACAAATAAACTTTAGCAACATTCTTAGTATTTGGAGAAGGCAGAGCTGGTTGAAGTTTGGACATTAGTCGCTCTTTTAGCATGTCAAAGTTACCTTGTGTCTCTTAGCCCTCTGCTGACAACAATACAGACATGGTCAGAAAAAAACCTCGTTTCAAAGCTGGCCAGAAATCAATTTTCTGTTGGAAAATGCCTCATCAAAAACTGACTTTTTTCATGAAAATGTCTCAATTTTAATCAATGGCCCATGGAAAAATATTTTTGAAGTGAATTTTTTTGGGATTTCAATTCACAGGAAATTTCAAAAATATCTGGTTTTGTTTTGATTCCTAATAAAAACAAACTTCAAATCGTTGGAGTTTCCCATGCAATGGAAATTCCAAGTTTCAACCAGCTCTAGTGCCCCCTTCTAGCAACAGAGGGCCCTCTGTGGCAGAAAGTCTGTCTGGTGAGGGACTGCAGAACTATGTAGCACATGCAACTTCCCCTGTGCTGAAGGACCCAACCTAGTCAGTGCAGACCCCAAAATGGGCTGTGATATCTGGGCAATAAGTGTCACTAGGACAGAATAAATCTTCCTCAGAGAGTGTTTAGTGGTCATTATTCTGGAGGAACCCACTGCGAAGGGGATCAGTGGAAACAGGCCATCTACTGTCCCAGTCGAATGAGAAAATAAACACCCCTCTAACCCATGCACGGTGCACCTCCCTGCATCAGCAGAGACTAATGTGGTCCAAGAACTGTAACAGATACATTATTTAATTGCAATAGCAATCCTCTACATTATTTTTATTAGTTATTCCAAATCCAAAAAACCTCTGTTGCAGAGATTGGCAAGAATGGATCTTTTGTTTCTGGGATTCCCAGGGTATTTTTTTTGGTACTTTCTCTCCCTTTTTGCTTTTTCATAGCTAAAAATGAAGACAATATTAAAAAAAATTACTAAATGGGATGGGGCATATCACCAGTTTATTACACTGGGGTGGTAGCACCAGTATAGAGTAAGGTTGAGTCACATTAAAGAGGTGAAGGATGCTGGCCAACCTGGTAATAATTGCTGCAGAGCCTTCCTGCTCCAAAGAGCACCAGAAAAGATATGCGTATTCTCTACATAGTTATTTTAGCCATGCACAACCAAATGTTGGAAAAAATGTGCTAGAAATTCTTAGCCAAGTGTCATACCCAAAACTAGAACTCATATTGCTGGGTTCCACAGCAGATGATACACTCTAATACACCATAGTGTGTCTCAGCCAGGATTGGTTAGTTACCTCGTCTAAGTTATGGCTAATAATATGCTTTGCACATAGCTACTGCTTTTCATCTGTTTATCTCATAGCACTTAGCAAAGGTAGTGGGAGCAAAAATCCAGTTGCAACTTATAGTCCTGATCTTGCAAAGACCTGTTCAGGTGCAAACTTTACTCATGTAAATGATTCCATTTAATTGAATGGAATGTACTTTAGGATCAGGGCCTTAGTATGGAAAAGCCCATGCCCTACTTTAGTGAATTCATAAGCATCTCTCTCCATTAACAAGGGGTCTATACAATGATAGATTTGTTGAAGAACATGACTACAGGAGTTTGGGCACAATGAACAGTTATGTCCAGGACAGCGTTTTGTGATTTGCCAATGGTAGATGTAGAAAACTTGGATTCTGCAGTACAGATGATCAGTTAACAGTCATTTACAAGTTATTGCTTCTGTACAGTGCAGTTCCTGTTCTAACTGAATGTTTTGGGGTTCAAATACATTGATGAATATACCTTCAGATATGTTCAAATACACCAATCAATGGTATAGACGACAACATTTTATAGATTATTCCATGAACAGATGAAAATATTTTGTTTCTAGACTGCAGAAAAGTACACTAGAAATGTGGCTGAGCCACTAAATCCTCTTGTGTCAATGTTTCTCCAGTTTTTAATTTGATCGATCAGAAAATAAAAAGGCTTTTTACAGGATGATCTAACTATTTTATCCAACTGAACCTAGAAGGGAAATATTAGCAGAAGCGGCAAGAAAAGACTATAGACCCTATTAGAAGCAGTTTCAAAAGCCAAGTGCAGCTGGAAACAGTCATTTCTTGTAATAATTGTTGGTCTTTGGTAACAAAGCTTTGCTCCAGTGATAAAAGGTTTGCTAACAGTACTTTAATTGAAACTTTTTATCTGAATGTTGTCTGATCCTCTGTTAAATGTTACTTTCTCGCTTCAATTCAAATTTTCTTAATCTTCATTTTCACGCTGAATATTGGTACACTGTCTGCCTCATTATGCTAAAGAAAGATGAAGTGAGCTATTAACATGCCGAACAGCCTATGAGATGTTATGATATAGAATGTCATTCATTTTTATGATTTAGCTGTCAGTGTGTGCTGCAATAAAGTTATAATTCCTCACTGACAGTATGTGATGTTTGGAGTCGCTGCACAATCCTTATTAAAATTTCAATAATTGTAAATCAAAGGAAAGCAAATATGACTTTTATGAAATGGTTGCTTCTGAAAGTCAAGGAGTACAAAGAAGTGAAATACAAAAATCAGAGTATTATTCTTGTGTTGTTCCAGGTCATCACCCTACAGTTATTCCTATGCTCTGCATGAGACCTGGTCTTCATACTGTATATTGTAATAGTCTGAGGAACGGTGCACACATTTTGCTGGTGATATAACAGTGCATTAACAAAACACAAATGATACTTTACTGACACTGTCTTCAGATTGCTCTGATAAATGGAATCGATCAGAAAACTTTTTGTTGGGACTATTTAATATCGCAGCTCTACATCTGTAAAGCCAGGTATCTTTGTAACCATGTATGAGGCCAGGTCTACACTGCGACTTTAAATCGGTTTAATGGCCGATATACCCATTTAACGCTGTATCCGTTCACACGACGTCGTCATTAATATCGAGTTAAACGGCTCCTTAAATCGATTCGGACTCCTCCCAAACGAGAGGAGTAGCGCTAAATTCAGAATTAGCGCTAACTCGGTTAGGGTTCGTGTAGACAGAATCGACGTTATGCCTCCGGGCGGCATCCCAGAGTGCAGCATGACCGCTCTGTGAACAGCAATCTGAACTCGGATGCAGCGCGGCAGGTAAAACAGGAAAGCCCAGCGGCTTTGAATTACATTTCCTGCTTGCCAGCGTGGAGCTCTGCTATCAGCCACGGCTGGCCGATGCAGTCTGAAATCGAACAAGAAGCTCCCAGCATAGGACCGTACGGGAGATTTAGGTTGATCGCTTATGGGGAGACCATCTGTTGTATCCAGCTCCGTTACAGAACACGAAATGCCCAAAGCGTTTGAATAACCACTCCAGGTACACACGCTGCGTGACAGCATAAAATAAATGGGAAGCCAGAGACTCAAATTGAGACGCTCATGAAGGGAAGGGAGGGGTTACTGGGACTCCAGCTTATTCCCACAGTCCACAGCAGTCTCTGAAAATTATTTCCATTCTTGGCTGAAGCTCCCATGTCTGTAGGTTCAAACACAGTGTTCTGGCGGGTTCAGGAACAGCTCCTCAGTTTATCCCCCCCCCCCCATGTTGCCAGGAAAGATTGCTGTGCTGTATGGCTTTTGAGCTTCAATGCACTCCGCCGAAAAGGCGAGGTTGTCTGCTGCCTTCACAGGAGGCGTGAGGCTGTACCCAGCACCCCCCGGGGAATGTTTTCTGCCCCATCAGGCACTTGTGCTCTCAACACGGAAGTGAACTATGGGATAGCTGAGAACAGCTACCCAGTGCACCGCTCCTGAATCAATTGGTAGCTTTGGGACCATGCGGCAACAGTCGATTTCGGGATCCCACTGTGGACGCGCTAAACCGATTTTATTAGATCTGTTTTGTAATATCGGTTTAAGCTAATTTGAAATAATCGTGCAGTGTAGACGTACCCTGAGTCTCAGACAGAGAGGGAAAAGTTAGACTAGAGTATTTAAAATAGCGTCTCCTTATACCAGTGAGTCATGATTTCAAAGTCTGACTTATTACGACCTGCCACATGTGGGGAAAGAAAAGGACATGTTTGTGGCACCCTCTTTAAAACTCTTTCAAAGCAGTTCAGAGGTTTGGAGTCTTAGTGGACCGAGTGCAGGGAGCAAGTCACAAATTCAAAGTAAATACAGATCATGTGGGTATTTATTATTAATGATTATTATAAGGTAGCAAAAAAGGGTTTTGTCACATGGATATTACCATTTCATATGGTATAAATAAATATCAATATATTCATCCAGCAGCTCTTAAATAGAGAGAAATAATCAGGCACTTACCATTTGATACATTCAGTTAAGTTTCAAAAGGGCACATCCTCCATTTCCTGCTTCATACAAGCCTCCTCATTTGGAGAACCTCAGTGTCAGAGAAGAATTAATACCCAGAATTGTTCTCCCTATGGGTGAGAATAATTATCCCTCCTCCCCCAAACTTTTCAGCTTCAGCAGTGTCTGTCCGTAACCACAGGACAGCCATCCAGCAAGCTCTGAAACTCTGTACATCAATAAGCACTACTTCCACGGCAGAGTGATGGGGACATGCCAGTGGATTCATCAGTTGCCTGAGTTCACTGGTCTCAAACCCCATTTACAATAGGGACAGTAGACTGTAACCAGTACATAATCTATGTTGTTACTCTGTGCCCTGTCCTAAAATTGGGGTGATAAATTCCATCCCCCTCATCCCAAAATGCCTTTTACGCTAGCTTTGCACAGGAATTTCACATTAAAAGAATGGACTACTGTGATTCAGAGCTGCGAAGTCTATTACCACCTGCATCCGACTTCTGAATTCACTAGTGACACTACAGGTAAATTTTAGCAATAGTTCATATGCACAACCACATGATATGATTTATATCACTCAGAGTCAAATTTCCAAACATGTAGGCAACCCAAGTGTATAACTGCATCAAGGTACAAAAACAAATTGGCATTTGTATATTCACAGACACAAACACATGCAATTGCTCAGCATAAATGCAATATTCAATTTATGTACATGCACTGGTACTTGTATGTATAATTCAAGCACATGTATTTGTAAAGCTGGCCCTCAGCATCAGTAACATGCAGAAATACTAGAAACAATATGTGCAAGACTTCCAGAGACCTCCAGACGTGACTGAGACATCACAAGTCAGTTATCAAGATCTACAGCCAGTGGCCTAACTTGAAAGATGCTACAGCTTATCAGATATCAACATTTTCCCAATGGGAGAAAATGTCATGGCTGAACAACTCTCTGAAGGAAATACTTTCTGGGTCTATTTTCTTAAAACAATGTCACCTTATAGACTCAAACTGTCAGATACTATGGTGAAGTCTAAGAAAGCTGGATCCCATAGCTCTTCAGCTTGTTTGAAAAATCTCAGCTGAAGATGAGAATTCTATGGAAATGTAAAATAACGCTAAGGCAAATGGAACTCTTTGTATGTAACACAGAACACCATGTAATTTCCACTCTAGGGATATTTGGGGTTTTGGTGGGGAGGGGAAAAGTCAGTCTTGTGGCCAATGAATCACACATTTTACCACCTGAAGAAGGCAGAAAGCTAAAACACACGTGTAGTTATGTTTTGATTGATATGTATGACAGGTTTCAATTTGGACCTAACTACCCAAAAGGCCCACTCCAATTACCAGCAAATCAATGGAAAGACTTTCATTGAATTTATTGGGAGAAAAATTAGGCCCTTACACATTATGGTGCTTGGTGGTATAATAGTTTTACTGACATTAATTTTGGATGACCAAGTGGGCAAAACCGTGAGTAGGTTCCACAGGTCATCTCAAATGATTGTCATTAACATCATTAGACCGCCAAACACCATAATTATTTTTTGGTTATGTTACAGTTTAGAGAAGGTATGGGGAACATTTTAAACATTCTACCTTTTTATCGTTACTATTTTTCATATACTTTCTTCTCTAAAGGTAGATTTACTTTAGTTATATGAACAGACCTTGGAGTGACAGACTTAATATTACTAATACATTTTTTAAAACCCTGAAAAAGATCTAAAATAGCTTTTCTATATACCAGAATAACATGATTTTATGATCTAATACGTTGTGAATGGCTAAGGTTAGAAACACATGTTTTGCTGGTGTTAGTCAGAATATTAGATCCAAAAACTGTCGCCATTCTAGGATTGAAAAAATATGTCAGTCTTGGATTTGAGACCAGTATAATTGGGTGGGGAAATTCCCTATTTGTGGAAGGAAGAAAACAAAATTTTGGTAAGTTCTGCTTCACAACCATTTCACCAGTCCAGAAGTTTGGAATATTAGCAGTAGTTCCAGCTGAGAGTAGAAGGCAATGTGCAGTTGAGAGGGTGAAGGGTACAGAATAAATATAGTTTACTCCATGAGTCCAAAGTTTATTCCATATCACGGGTGTAGAAAAAGAAAGGAAAATTATACTATGGATATCCTAACCTGATAAAGGACACTTCTGCTGCTGCTGTTCAAGTCAACGACAAAACTGCTACTGACTTCAGTGAGTGCAAGGCCACCCTTTAGTGACAATGCTACTTTTGAGTAATGCAGTCATTTACATTCATATCAATAAAACCTTTATACTATGACAGATGTACCCAGATGTGCACATGCCTAAACCATGTAACCTCAGATTCACATATCTGTAACCCTCATCCTTCCTCATCCCTTTGCCACCCTCAGTTGCTATGTCTCAGCTATAATTTTAGATCTTTGAGATAGAAAGCATGTCTTTCCATGTCTTCTCAGAAGTGCCTGACACACATCTGGGCTCCATAAAAAAAATTCTAAACAACAACAAAAAGCACTCCATTGTGCAAACACTCTTCCCCTCTCTCTCTCACATATATCCACACCTTCCTAAGCATTTATTTGGCTGCACATTTCTCATGTTATAAGGGTTATAAGGCTTAATTTTTAATGAAGTTCTGTTGTGAATGGAATAAACTCTGATGAATCTAATATATTAGGACTTATAAGGACATATGCCTTTTATGGCTTCTCAGTTCAACAACGAGTTTTTAATGGGATACAGTAGCTCATTAAGTTTGGTCTCTTAACAGAGAACACCAGATTCTTGTGTTGTCCTCAGCATTTAAACTATCAAAGAGATTTTTTGTGAACACCCAAATCACCTAAGAATGAAGTACTTAGTGTTCTTCAATTTAGCAACAAGTTATGAAATTTCCTTTAAAAAGGGTGATTCTACTAATTAGCTCATTCTCCTCAAATGAGCATACTGCTGGGAAGTCTAAAATACGGTTTATTAAATCAAAAGATATAACTGTGCTTCAGCACAAACATGGACATTAGAGATCAAATAGTCCCCATAGATTATGGCATCAGAGACTGATTTGGCTTGCCTACATCACATTAGTAAACCATCTAATCCAATTTAGGTCAGGCCAGGAATGTTCCATCCATTACAGTATTTCTAGTGTCATTAGAAGCAGCTTGATTGAATCAGCATCCTCAATCAATCTAGTAAACCATCATGCTAGTAAACCATTGTGGCTGTGCACGTTGAGTTTTTTTGAATAAAGAGGGTTTTTTTTGTTTTTTTGTTTTTTTTAAAGAAAGGCAAGGTAATAATGCTGGCAGCTTTCCATGGGCAAAGCTTCTGTTTCTGGACCCAGGTGGTCAGTAAAGATCTCTTTGTATTCTCATGTGCAAAAAGAGTTTCTACACACAAGATGGCTATTACTGAGATTAAAGGTTCTTAAATTTTAGGTTGGTGTGTTTTTAAAGAACTCATGGGGGAAAAAAAAAGGAAAAAGGGTAATAAATAAAGTAGATTGAATGATGGGAGCACCTGATTCTTTTATGACTAATGAAGTAAATGGTGTGAAACCAGGGAGAGTATGTAATAAAATCTATCAAACACAAGAAAGTTTACAATAGAAAAGAGAAAAAGGAAGCTCAGTTACAATACATATACTAAACGAAAACCACTCAAGTGCATGAAAAAAACCCATTCCAAATAGGTATACCTGGAAAGAAGACAATGAAAGGTGTAAGTAATTGAATGAAAGGTGGGAGCTAAATTGTTGGAGACCACTGTGTGATTGACAGCACAGATTCCAGAAGGGTTTTGGGAAGGTATCAGACTTCAGCTTGAACACTTCAGCTAGAGATCACATGCAGAATGAAATAATTCAAATGGCACATGGCTTTTATTGTGCCTGTGAGACCTACCATGTTCCACCACCAGGCCCCACAACTCTCAGCTGCACTATTTAAGCAATCACCCATAAAAAAATCCACTGTGCCAATGCACAGCCAATGAATAGACAGTTCATACAAGTATCTGAAACCGCTGTATCTGGGTTACAGAGGAAGCCCCATTGTTTGTCATTATACCAGGTGCAGAAACAGGAAGTTTGACCAAGTAATGACCAATCTAGACCTGGTTAGAAAATAGTTTTGTTTTTTTCCCGACAAAATTTTAGTTTTTAATTGAAAAACTGAGAAAACCAAACAGATTTTTTTTTTTTTGGCAACCAAAACCCAAACACATTTTTCAGCCAAAAACTGATTTTTTCCCCCCAGTTTTGGTGCTTTCATTTGAAAAGCAAAAAAAAAAAAAACCAAAAACTTATTTTGACAAAAGCTGATACTTCTGTGAAAGTTATTTCACTGAACTCGCAATTTTCCACTGGAAAAAAATTTCAATGGGAAACTTTCCACCAGGCCTACAGAGAATCTTGCTCATATTACTCCTTCTCCTATCTCAAAAATTAAATCCCTCCATGCAATTGTGTTACGTGGCTCAAAGTCTTACATAATGAATCCCACTTGGGTGAAGTAAAGTAGGAGAAAACCAGTCATGACCAGTAATCCATTCTTAAACATAATTACAAGCTTGTATGAAGTCTGCATTCATGTTTTTCCTTGTCCTTTGAATCCCAACAGGCTTGGTTCCTGGAAAATCCTTCTCAGCAGCACATGGAAGCAGCACATACTCACACAGCTAGATTTTTGGAATTCTGTTGTGGATGTCAATTAACTAAATCCTCCTTGATCTGGATACAACAATGCCAAGCATTATTATTGTTATTGATAGGACACCCCTGCAGGAGTAAATCATTTTCCCTCCAGAGATGATTACTTGTCAAATATTTAGCATCATGGTAAATAAGGAATGTACTCTAACAAAGCTTAAAGGTTTATGGAGGGTGGGGGAGCGAAAAGACACTATCCTTGCATATTCTCAGATATGAAGAAAAATGCAAATACTCCCTACAGCTAATGATGGAGGGCTAGATTATAACATGAGGGTACCACAGGAACAGAGCAGGACACAATCTGTGACTTTGAGAGTCACATTCTGGTTTCCCTCTTTACTCAAGGGAAGAAACACTCTGCTACTTACTTCCCCTAGATTAAGTACTTCCCCTCTGCACTCGTTTAGCTTTGATGGAACTGTGTTGGTTGGGTGAGTATAAAATAAAGCTGCTACCCATGTCTGCTCTCCTCTCCCCAAACTCTGATCCACGTAGTCCAGAAGATCAAAGGGCTGCCTTATGCCTCTGTACTCTCCTGGGTGGCCATGTTGCACTCATAACTGTCTTACTATGAATGAATTCTCTGTGCCAGAATTTGGCAGTGACTGCTCAAGTTTTAAATTAGAGTAATACAGGACACTAGAGGCTAGCTACCAGTTTGACCATCTCAAGGACATGTTAAGGTCCAAATTTTTTTGGCCACTGATATTTTTGGTACCTTCATTTTTGTGTGCTTAATGTGGGTCCTGTATTCAGAAGTGCTGAGTACTCCTACCTCTAATCCAAGTCATTAGGAGCTGCTGGGGCTCACTGCTCAGTCATTTTAAAAATCAGGTGCAAGGAGGTTCAGGTTGGGAACCTATAAATGAAGACACTCAAAATCATCAATTGCTTTGGAAACTGTTGGCCTTATTGCTTAAAAAGGAGCACTGCTCCAGACAACCATGCATAAACTGATGCTCACATTCCGTTTTAGCAAAGGAGAGAATATGGAGAAAAAACTGAGTTAAATTCTCCGCTGGTTTAATGCCACTGAAGTCAATGGAGTTATGCCAGCAAAGAATTTTGTCTTAAGACTACAGTACCAATAAAGTTGTCCCCATACTCAGAATTTATATATAGCAATATTTGGAAATAGATCTTCTAAAAAAAGATACCACCAATATCCAAGTCCTTATGCCTGATTTTCCAAATGTCTGCTCAGCGATGGTGTTATACAGAGGAGCTGGTATGCATCCTTAGAGACACCCTCAATGTAATACTTTACCTCTAACTAGGGGAGTCTCCACATAGAATAATTACGGTCTCTCTTCTGAGGAAAGATGCCCCACTGTTATTTTGAAACTGCTCATCTATTGGCTTTTATTAGGGCCAAGCTAATAATTGCCATGAAAAGGGTGTGCTAAGCATTTACCAGAGGAGTTTAAACTTACTTTCTGATCAGCAAGGCAATTCCCTCGGGCAATGTGCTGATCAGCACACTGAGCTGAAACATCTGCAGAATGAAGGACTGTGAAAACCTTCTGTTTGATGCTCATAATAGTGATAAAGTCATTGCATATTCTATACAGAGAAGCTCTTACATGGGGTTGGTAACGAAGTACATTTGGGAAATCTGCCAGAGAGAAGCACGTCTGAATTTTCTGTTGTCTTTTCTATGAAATGTCAGAAGAAATAAAGATACATAGTTGCAATGTCTCCGCATTAAAAAAGAAATCATTCAGCCACAAATTACAGTTCTTTAGCATGTGTATTATTTATACTTGAGACAGCTGAGTGGTTTATCGGTCCTTCTTAAAGCTTGTCAAATATCTATCTATTCAGGCAGTTTTAAAACTGTTACTATTTACCTATTAAACAAACAGCAATTTACGGTAGTTACATTCTATTGTATCATGAAAATTCACCATGAAGAGCTGTCAACAATGCCTTTTCAGTTTACTAAACATGTTCTTGAAAAAAAAATTTACTAAGTGAAAGTATTTTGTTTATACAGTCCCAGGACTGGACTAGATATTTTGCACATAGTAAAGTCCTGCGCAGGGAAGATTACAATCCAAACAGATGATGTATAGTCAAGCAGGTGGCTCCAGTGGGTGGGTGGAGAGACTCTACTTGTCCTGCAAGGTCCCACTTAGCATAGGAATCTTGCTGGTTCCCCGAGTTTGATAGGATTTTGTCAATTTTAATTTTTTAATATATATATTAACTTTTTACTGTCTAGTTAAAAATTTCAAAATGGAAAAGGCTGAACTGTTAGACACAGCACTGTGCTGAGCATTGTGCCTCACCTATGGGAGCTTGGGGGAAAATCCCTCCCTGAACTCACTACTGTGCAGTGCATACTACCCCAGCACACTGCACCACATCTGCTGGCTGGTTTGGAGAAATGGGCAGGAAAAAAGGACCGCTTATCCCTCCCTACCCCACCCCTGTCAGCTACCTGATGAAGAAATCCCCATGCTACCCTGAATGCAACGACCTCGTGGCTGTCACTGTCCTTTGTATCAGGAGTCAGAGGTAAAATCTCTTTGCGTGCCCAGTCTCATTTATTTGTGCAAGGGCCAGGGACCCTAAATGTCCTGTAAAGTTTCATTTTGAAAACAGCCATTTTAAAACGTATATGATAGGAGCCCATATGTCTGTACAACCATCACTTCTGCTGGCCATCTGAGGTTTTGCTCATCTATGACTTCTTTAATAGTAAGATCTCTTTGGGGCTACTGGATTTGAAACAGCAAAATATGATTCTGGGATAAAACTTTTGGGGCCTAATCCAGAGCCTATGAAATTCATTAAAGACTCATTGACCTCACCAGGCTTTGGATCAGACTCCACCGGAGAAGATGCTGCCTACAACAAGTTGTTCTACTGTTAGAAAACGCAGAAGCACAAGATTTTATTATGGAAACTTGGACAGATATTTCATTAGAGGAAAGCTAAAGATCTGCTGCTGTCAACATATTGATCTCTACCTTTCCAAGAAACAGGTGTCAATGATAAGGAAAATTGCAAGGGTGCAATGCCAATGCCAACAGCATGCAGAGTTCCCTTGTGAGGGGCCTTGCGTCATACGCCTGTTTGTCTTGGTTGCAGCTATAAAAGAATTCTTCTGAGACAAGGCACTGTAGGGATTTATCAAGCACCTTTCAATCCTCAACAAGATTTAGCAAGTGAAGCAGTTTCAGAGACTGTGGATTAATACTACACAATCAATCTCATATAAATGGGCATGACAAGGCACAGCATGTCATCTCAGCAAGTGACATTTTACATGTTTTTGAAGAGAAAAAGGTTTTGTTGCACTTGAAAAGCAAGAACGAGGAGACTGTTCTACATTTATGTGGGTAGAATTACTTATGAAAACCAGGGCTCTCCTTTCCCTGTCAGCGGATTCTGACAAGTCTAGTGTTCATCACCTCGACTTTAGCAGGATTAACAACATCATCAATAGTTTCTTTAACACGGACACCATGACGGTGGATAGATTAAATTAGAACCCCACTAAAAAAATAAAACCACAAAGACATAATGATAGGGCATATATATGCTATATATGCTAAAAACAGTGGGGTGAAATCTTGTCAATAGGAGTTTTGCCATTGACTTAATTTGGTCCAGGATTTCACTCTGTATATTTCACTATGGTTTTTGAATTCCAAAGATTTGCCTTAGTAGGGAGCCGAAAGTAGCTGAAAGTGAGGCCAGGAGACCCTATATTATAGCCTACAAACACTTACTATGGAGCCTTGCATTCTTGCACCTAGGACAATGAGACTAAATAAGGGTAGCAAGCACAAAGTTCAATTTTAGAGTTTGGAGAAAAAAACAAACCAAACCAAAACAAAAACAGGGAGTGGGGAAACTGAAATGATGGGAAATTGTTTTCCTGTTTTCTTCTTTCAAGTTTTGAAATTGAAAAATTTCAGTACCAGCTCTATATCTCGCAGAACCATGCAGGAAAAAAATTAACAAAAATGTTTTTAATTTTTTTCTCTTTATTCTTCTAAATTCTGCCCTTAGTTACACCAATCTAAATGTGGAGTAAGTCTATTGACTTCAATGGAGTTACTCTGGAATAAAATTGCTATAAAAGACAGTAGAATTTCACCATCCAAACAAAACAAAGTTAGTTTTTAAAAGGTCTCTTCCCAATGTTCCCTTTAAGTTAGTGAGTGATTAATCATCTTTCAGCTACACCCAGCACAGAACAGTGAAACACAATGATGCTGAGTATTATGATTATTAGCAGTATTTACTATTTGTATTGCACTAGAGCCTACCACCCCCATTGTGAACAGAACAAAAACTTGCTCCCTCTCCAAAGAACTTACAGTCTAACTCTTTTGGACTTTACATTACCATTTCTATGTAGGAGCAAAATATTTTATTAGTAATTGTATTTATAACTTATACACGTCATTAGCTTTGCTATAACTCTTAAGGTAAGCTGAAAGGTTAAGCTAAGCTAAGGTAAAGCTAAATTAAGCTAAGCTAAAAGGACCATTGTTCTGGAAATATTAACTGTCCTATCCCACAGTGTTAGAACAGAGCATGGTTTATTAACCATCACAGTTCACTGGTTCGAAATCTGTCTAGCTTTTGTGGTGAATTTCCATAAGGAAACGTCCACATTTGATCTATGGTTTAATTTTAGTACTTACAATAGCAATGACGGTGAAGTAGGCCATATGACTAAAGGTATAGTGGCATCATAGTTACTAATTTGGTTCATTAGTAACATTAAGAAAATATCAATTATTTAACTGGAAAGTTAAGGAATTGTCAGAACTTTCTATTGGCCAGGAAGATTTGGAATTCCTGGGTTATTTCAATCTTGGGAAGGAAATTAGCTAAAATAGACACTGAATTAATAAATTATTTCCACCCCAAAAACTTTACATTTTTAAAACTGCTAAAATATTCCCTGTTAATTACAAATGTAAAGGCTTGTTACACTTCAAACCGTGTGAAACTTGACAGCCTGGGTTTATATGGGGTTTGTAGGAACCTCTCTTTTGTTTTGGGTCAGAATGGTTTGCACTCTCAATTTCACGTCAAGTTTCAGACTCAAATGAACTTAAAAAAAAAAAATCAGAGTGAAACTTGTAAAATTTGGTCAAAATTCATTCATAGTTCCTGCAGTTACTATGGATCAATCAAAACTCAGCCTTCTGAGTTTTGATTGATCCAACCCTCAGCATACCAGCCTAGGCTCATCCAGCCCTCAGTAAAGTTTTTGGCGACTCTGGTATGAGTTTGGGTTTTGTAATGAGACACAAAACTAAGAGGGTTGAGTTCAGGTTTAGAATGTAATGAGAGTTATGAAACCTCCCATTACAGCTGTGCAACCCACTGGGCCAAATTTGGCCACCTTGTAAATAAAGCAGACTACTATTATTAATCCATGTTCACAGTTTTATCAATCAGAATGCAAATTCTACTCTTGGTTACACGCATGCAATCATATAAACTTCAGTGGGGTAGAATTTTGTGTATTACATATGGTTCCTACAGAGATGGTTTTGAACAAAGGTGGACACTTGATAGTTACAATTAGTGCAGTCTATTTATATTTACTCACAATACCACTGCAAATCCTTGAAGTGGGAAGATTACTCCAGCTGTTCCAGTTAGCTGAAGGCTCAGTAACAATATAGTTAAATAGAATACAACGTATTTGCCATCAACTCATTTTACATGTGATTAAACGTATTTGGATATTCCTCTTTCATTTGAATGAAAGGCATGACGTGCAACCACTTTTGCCAGCGATTTCAAATACAGGCTCTGGTTTCAGATAACATGATAAACTTGCAGCGAACTGGGATAACATAAGACCCGAGTGTCAAATTTATTTGTAGCTGCAGGCAAAGAAAAGAGAAGGAAGAAGAGCTTCACTGTAGCATTGCAACCCAATAAAAATTTGCCCATTAAGTTTAATAAATTCCATTATGAAGTTTAAGGCATATGTTTATATCCCTAATAGAGACTAAAGCCTGTATTACTAGGCATTCAGCAGAAAATTGCTTCACTTTACTAATTTTCATCTAAAACCCTTTAAACCATTATTCTGAAATAAAAGGACTGAATATAAGAATTTCCATAATCCTCACATCTTCATAAACATGTCTGTATTATTAGGACTATGCTTGGTGAACCAGCATCAGAAACCAGATTGTCATAGAGAGATACAGGCTGGGATTTTCAACAGAACCTAGGGGAATTAGGTACTCATCTATTGAATTTCAATGTGATTTAGGCACATAATTCCCTTAGGCTTCTTTGAAAATCCCAGCCCCTTTCTCTCTCTGACAACCTGTCATATCTAATTTTTAACACTTATATGGTCAAAGGTTTCAGTTACCACATTGTGGCTCTTATCTACAATCTTTTCCCACAGGAGCTATCCCCCTCCATGCAACTTTGTTGGGGCTGCTCAAGTGTGTAAAATATGAAGGATTTATGAATTTTTCTAGCCTTTGAGAACTAGAAGGAATTTACAGATGCTACTCAATGCTAAAAATCTCAAACACAATCTTTTGTATTTCTCTGATATTCTGGATTAGAAAATGCAGATTCAGGCCATGGTGAAACCAAAAAGCAAACACCAGTCATAGTATATTCTGATAAACGTTAGTCAGATAACTAGACAAACATGGTAAATAAAAGTCACATTACAGAAAAAACAGAAATATAAATATTTCTAATTGGTTTACCACAGCATATTTGTTCTTTGTAAAGTTTAATGCTGCCCTTGACAAAAACATTTCCATGATTTCCAGTTTGATTTTAATTAGTTGTGGGACTGCAGCTTCTGATACGTCCCATTTTTAATTCCTGTATTACTTCTAAGCCTTAACATCTTGAAATGCATTGGATTCCACAGTGTATTATACTGAAACTTTAGTACTTGTATTAAAAGCCTTCATAGCTGATGTGCCAGGCTAATAACTTGTAAGAAACGCTGTGTGCATGTGTGTGTGCATGTGCAAAAATGTATCCAGGTTAGCATGCTGTTATGGGATATTAAGTATAATAGAAATTAGAGTAACTTTTTTATTTATATGCCTGCCTAACAACATTTGTAAAGTTGCCTCAATCCTCCTTCTATGTCTGAGCAGCAATGTATTCCTGGTATCAAGTCAGCCTCAGTGAAGCACTCTTCCCCCGTAACGTCATATACCTCCCAAGTGTCCCCCAGCATTGGGATGGTTATAGCTTGTTCCTCTGCCTCTTTCAGTATCTGCTCCACCCTTCTACTTTAGGGAGCATATTTTTCCCAGTGTTAGGTTGGCACCATTGATGTTGTTCAGTTTTATATGCAAAGGATCATTAAAGCCTAGTTATGTAACAAGCACGGCCCTCTGTGGATAGGTCTACGGAGCTGGAGGTGTAATTTACAGCACATATCACATTAGCTTGATCAGAGTTAGTGCAGTAAACAGAATGGCAGTGTGAGGGTCTAGCTACCTCAAGTACAATCTTATATAAGATCTTAAGCGTATATCTTAAGTGTGTATTTGGATACCTAGCCCCTCCTGGCGTTCACACCACCATGACCACACTGCTATTTTTAGTGCACTAGCTTGATCAGAGCTAGAGCAGGTATGTTTTCTCAAGCTTGGAATTACACCTTCCAGCACTGGCATAGACATACCCTGTGTGCAGTCAGCTCCACAGGCTGGTGTGAAGACACTGGCACCCAGAACACAAGAGCTGTATCATAGGGTGCAGTATCAGGCCCCTACTAAGTAAGGGGTTAATTCTGACTTTACTTCCCTCTTATTTGTTGGTTGCAAAGATTTGTTCCAGCTAAAGTCTACCTTTACTGATTGATGCTGCTTTTTTGTTACTTAGTCACCCTCCAGCGTATAGACTAACAGAAATGTAGGGCTAGAAGGGACTTTGAAAATTTGTTAAGTTCAGCCCCTCTGCTAAGGCAGGACTAAGTAAACCTAGACCATTCACGTGACAGGGGTTTGTCCAACCTGTCCTTAAAAACCTCCAGTGAAGGAATTCCATAAGCTTCCTAGTGGAAGCCTATTGCAGAGCTGAACTACCCTTATACTTGGAAAGTTTTCCTAATATCTTACCTAAATCTCCCTTGGTGCAGATTATTCCCTTTACTTCTTCTCTTGTTTAGTGGACATGGAGAACAATTAAACACAGTCCTCTTTATAACAGCCCTTAACATATATGAAGACACTTATTAGTTTGTTTCTCAGTCTTCTTTTCTCAAGGTTAGACATACCCATTTTTTCTTCAATCTCTCCTTATAGATCAGGTTTTCTAAGCATTTTATCATTTGTACTGCTGTTCTCTGGACTCTCTCCAGTTTGTCCACATCTTTCCTAAAGTGTGGTGCCCAGAATGGGACACAGTACTCCAGATGAGGCCTCACCAAATCCAACTAGAGTGGTACAGTTACCCATTGTGTCTTACATACAACATTCTGAATAATACACCTAACAATATTACTTTTTTCCCAACTGCATCACAGTGACGACTCATATTCAATCTGTGATCCACTATAGCCACCAGATCTTTTAAATAGTACTACCACTGAGCCAGTTATTTCCTATTTTGTAGTTGTGCATTTGATTTTTCCTTCCTAAGTGAAGTATTTTCTTTTATTGAATTTCATTTTGTTGCGTTCAGGCACATTTGTCAAGGTTGTTTTGAATTCTAATCCTTCCCTTCAAAGTGATTGCAACCCCTCCCAGCTTGATGTCATCTGCAGATTTTATAAACATGTTCTCCACTCCCTTATCCAAGTCATTAATGGAAATAAAGACCAGCAATGGATCCAGGACTGACCTGCATGGGACTTCACTAAATACGTCCTCCCATTTTGACAGTGAACTATAGATAATTCTAGAGTATGGTTTTTCAGCCAGTTGTGCTCCCATCTTATAGTAATTTCATCTATAATCATTTTTCCCTAGTTTCCTTATCAGACTGTCATGGGGGACTATGCAAAAGCTTTATTAAAAATCAAGTTTTAATCACATCTACTGCTCTCTCTCACCCTCATCCACTAGGCCAGTAAACCTGTCAAAGATGGAAATCAGGTTGGGTTGTTCTTCACATATCCATACTGGCTATTCCTTCTAACTCTATTATTCTCTAGGTGCTTTGAACTGATCATTTAATAATTTGTTTTAGTATCTTTCCAAGTATTGAAGTTAAAATGTCTGGGCTATAATTATAGAGGTTACTGATGGAGATTATGCTTTGGAAGGTGGTGGAGGCATCTTGTACCCTCCTTACGCCTTCTGCCCCTGGGCATACTGGCCCTAGACATGCAGATAATACATAAAACACAACTTTTTTGAGCTTAAAATTTTTGCTCATCCACTTTCTGGAGAACCCTGCTATGCTGATGCCCTACATATTGGCTTAACAGTGGAGTTTATTTCCTTTGTTTTGTAAACTGAAGTCAGACACCTAATCATTCTTCCCTAGCCTCTGCTGGTTTAATTTCCATTGTTATGATTGACCATGGAACCATATATATCTCGAGACACTTTATATTTCATGGAGTATTACTGACAACAGATTTGTATCTGGTGCACATGCACAATAATTCATATTACAGTGAAAAATACTTACGAGCTAATTCAGCCCCAGTATAAGTTGGCATATCTCCATTTAAGTCAATGGAGTCGCATCTGCTTACACTAGAGAAATAGTCTGCCCGGCAGCTACTCTGTATAAATCAAATATTTGCTTGGATATTTGTTTCTTCTGTGGAAGCTATTTTTTAATATGTCCTGTTTAAACATATAACAGAGAAAATGTACAGATGGAGTAAAAGGTAGAACATAGCATTACAGAGTGATAGTGTGAACATTAAAATTTTTGATCAAATATTTTTGGTCAATAACTCAATAAATTTACTAATATTTTCTCATTCAATCAATTATAAAACTGAACAACCTACTCTAATCAGCAACACATTTATTCATTATGTTGGAATGGAAATACCTGTCTGAATTCTGCCTATGCATGTCTAATGAGGCCATCACACATCAGTAGGTGCGATGCATTAGAAACTCCACAAATATCCAGTGCTCTCTACGCTAAAATTTCATCCATTATAAAAGGGCCACGGAAGCCCTCAAAGCAGCAGAACTGCCATGGTTGCACTGCATGTGCGAGAGAAGCAGGCAGACAGGGGGCCCTGCAGCCTCTGTATCATGTGGAACTAGACTCTCTGCAGCCCAATGTATTGACATTTGGGAATACTGAGTTGGGCCAGGGGACAGAAAATATGGCCAGTAATTCTGGCACAGATCCACTGGGTTTGAAACATGATGCTGCAGCATCATGGGACCTATTCCAACCCAAGGCCTGGACTAATGACCAGAATGTCTAGTAAGCACTTTGGAGTCAGATAATTGGAGAGAAGGCGCGCATGTGTATTAACCAATGATCAGTCACGTCAGATTGAAACCAATCAGGTTTCTGAAAATCTTCTAGTTCACAATGGGCATGCTTAGAGACATAACAGGTATTAGCATAGCCTTTTGAATACTAGTGATTTGATACATATCCTTAATATAAAATATAATACCTTACACAAAGTTGTTTAGCATGTACTGAGCACACAGGCTCTGTGCTAGTGAGTTCCAAGAAAGAGTTCCTCTTTCCCAATTCTGCAGAACATCAGGGGAGTGTGTGCACGGCTACTATGGCAGTCTCAAGGCTGAAGCAGCATCTACTTGTATGCTGTGCCTGTCACTCCATAGCCTGGTAGACATTCATAATTGTGGATTCACCAGCAGTGGCCTGCCTTTCTTTTGTCCTGCCAATGCCTCTCCACATTGCAGTTCAGGGAGCCTCCATGGAGCTATGCTCTGTGGTACACAAAGGTGACATGGCCTCCCCGAATCCTATGTAGTAGAACTGCACTCGTTCTTCTGCATCTGGGGAGTTCCTGGTGAAATGCAGGATTTGCACCATAATAAACTAACAGAAGGAATAATTCTAGCAACTCTTATAACCGGTACAGTTATTTTAAATCAAAACATATTAATTCTCCAATAGTTGCAAACCTTCTGAAATATCTGCCACTTATCAGGCAATAAGCAAGTTCTATGCTGAAAATTTAACAGACGTGTTGGGTGAGTTTTTTGTTGGTTTTGTTTGTATTAATAAAAATCATCCCAACCTGTTCACAAATTGAATTCTAATCGTCCTTATAATAATCCAAGTGTAAAGCTTCACTCCATTTCTCACTGGACTTTATGGAAACTCCTGCATGATTCAATAGTAAAACATTACACATATTGGAATTTAAAACAAAAATATGGTGAATGGAAGGAGATAACATCTTAAATACTAAAATGTTAATTCCAGTCCTTTGAGCTCATTACAAATACAAGGAATTAGTTAATATCTCAGTAGTAAACACTGGCAAAAAATAATTGAATAAAAGCAAGAGCACAGTTTCTTTTACCACACTAATTTACATGAAGTGTTAGATTATGGGAGTGATTTTCAAAGGCACAAATAGCAGGTGTATGCCTGATTTCCACATGTGATGATTAAATATATGCCAGTATATATCTATATCAAACCACAAACTCCAGTTTGTTTTGTGAGCACCCTTTTGATGGTAAAGCTGTCTGGTACGGTGATGGGGTGCTTCACTCACTGCTAGGATGATGCCTTCTCCTGGTCACTCTGAGGAATAGCTTGAGAGTTGCACACCAACTCTTCACTTCTCTCTCTGGGTTTGCAGCCACTCTCTTGCTCCACAAGTTTCAGCCTCCTCTTCATGACTTGGCCCTGCAGCCATGTCACCCTACATCTTTTCCCCTTCTAGGGCACAAAGTCTTCCTTCAGCAATCCTAGACAGTCTTCCCATTCACTGCCTCAATGCTACTTCCTTAGTGGCTGGCAAGGGAACCTGGGCCCACTCCTCTATTCCAGGTTCTGGTTCAGGGAACCTCTAGCCAGAGGTCAAGGTCTGTTCCCTTTTAGACTTTTCTGCCTTTCCTTGAGCCATTTACTACCATCTGGCACTCCCCCTTCTCTGGGGTTTGCCAGCCTCCTAACCCCTCCAATACTGTGGGAGTAACTGTAGCCTCCAAGAACTCCTCTCTGCTCCCAGAGTGACTGCAGACTTTCCCAGCCATCCCTTCTGCTTCCATTTCCTATCTTTATAGTCCCAGCTCATTCCTCCTCCCTCACTCAGGCAAGGCCACCTGATTCCCCTTAGCTATGGCTTGTTGGGCTGTAGAATCCCCACCATTTAAGGTGTTTAAGAACAGACTGGGCACACACTTGTTAGGGATGGTCTAGGTCAGGATAAGTGTGGGGTTAAACACCCCATCACAGACACCTTCCCTGTGGTCTTTTTACCTCCATCTTCAACTGAAATTCTGAGGGGTGTTGACACAAGGCAAACAAGGGTGAGCAATGAAGAGACGTAAAGTGTCCTTGTAGCCAAGCGATAAGACAATGAAGTTGTACTGCCCAATAACAATATCTAGATGCTGGTGTACTATAGCTATTCCTGCTTTATAAAGGGCCAAACCCTTCTTTCCTTACTTAGCATGTAAATCTCCTGAAGTTAATTTCATTATTCATGTAAGGAGAAGTAGGCCTTTAAAGGGATTAACAATACTTCCTCTTCTCCCCACCCACCAATTACTTTAAAAACAGGAGTATTCAATATGAAATCAATCCTACAGCGCACTTTGGATAACACAGTATTAGGTTTTTACTGTATGAATGAAATCAATTGTAGTTCCACATATCAAGGACTTGTGAGATGGGGTAAATAGAAGTCAAATACCTAATCATCCTCTATTGGACACCTTCCAACTGAATATCCATTATCAACACAACATGAGCCAAAGATTCTATGGATGAAACAAAAAGCAAGGGTGATAATACACTTGCTAGTGTGCAAGGGGAAACAAAGGAAAAATCAACCAAAATATAAAATGTATCCCATCCAGTATCAAATCCCACTGCTTAGAGAACCCTTCACTGCTACTGCCACTCAAGACCAGTTATTAACAGTGTTTCTAGAGAACCTTTCCTCAAAAATAAAATAAAGTATAATAAAAAAAGAAATCTATTCTATCCTTTTCCATTGGAAAGATAACCTTCAGAATGTAAATCAGTGCACTTTTGCCTTGCAGAAAGCTGTCTCCAGTTAAACAATATATTCAGAAAAAAGAAAAATCTCTCCAGCACCTTATTCATCTCTGTGAAGTGTTCACTTCAAGTCCTAGCTGTGATCATTTAAATGCCAACCCTAGTAATACTGCTCAGACAATCTAAGAACGACTCTTAACTGGAAACGAGGCCTGATTCTGCTCTTGTGTACATGAAGAGTGAGATCATTGGTGTCAATGGAGTTGTACCAGCGTGACAGATGAGAATCGAGTCCAATGTATTTGAAAACATCAGGCCAAATTCAGCGCTTGTGGAAGCGGACAACTCCACTGCCATACAATCCTCCTCAGCCAGCCATCCCTCTCCAGAAAGGAGAGTTTTTGGGAGGGTGGTGTTAGCTATGTGGAAAATATAAAGTATTTATATAACAAAGTGATCAGGTGTGTATACATAACGACAGACTGACTAGTGTATGACAGCCTACAGACTATTGTAGAGCACAATCAGTCAACCTCTCTCAGTGGTTTCGGTGCCACTAGATGGGACAGAACACCATACCCAGGAGGTATGCAGGCTACATATTTTCCCTAGCTGAGAAAATGCGTCCCGGGCTCCAGAAACGTCCCAGTTGAAATCCTGGATGAGCCCCCACTTGTGACACCGACAGACCCCGGTCGTCAGCAGGCAGGATTGAACCTGGCATCTCTGGAGCTTAGTACATGAGCCTCTACAGCATGAACTAAAAGCCAACTGGCTGCTAGCTAAGGCTGTAGAGCAGACTCATTAAATCTCTCTCTCTCTACGTGGTTTTGGTGCCACTAGATGGGTCAGAACACCACACCCAGAAGGTGTACAGGTTACATATATGCTGGGGAGGATAGCAGAGCAAGAGCGCTGCTCACCCTCCCCCATTTATTAAAAAATGAATTCTCTTAGGCCACGTCTACACTACGGGATAAAATCGAATTTGCTAAAATGGGTTTTATAAAACTGATATTATAAATTCGATTTCATGCGGCCACACTAGGCACAGTAATTCGGCGTTGTGCGTCCATGCTCCGAGGCTAACGTCGATTTCTGAAGCGTTGCATTGTGGGTAGCACTTCCGTAGCTATCCCATAGTTCCCGCGTCCCCCGCCCAGTTCAGGGTTGCAATTTTGTCCGGGGTTTTAATGGTCAGTCAATCCTTCTTCGGAAAACATCAGTGACATCCTTGATGCCGTTTTCCTGGATTTGCCCTGGCAGACGCATAGCACCGGCACCATTGGACCTGTTCAGCTTATTTTTAGCCTCGTTATGTTGTACTGGATGCCCGGAGAGAGGAGGCGATACTCCAACGCTACCAGATCATCACTGCTTTTGCAGGAGAAGCGGAGATTGGTTAGCCGCTCGTTGCCGTACCGTCTACTGCCAGTAGACTGGCAATGAGATGCGTTATCTCTCGTCTGCGTGACTGTCTGCTGTTATCATGATGCCCCTGGCTGAAAATTTTTGAAAGCAAAATTGGATTGACTCACTTGACCTGAGCAATCCCCCTAGTTTCTAAAAATAGAGTCAGTCCTGCAGATAAGAGCAGAGTGGTATTGAGAACTAGTTGATCAGAGCCGCGCGCTTTCAGATTCACAGGGGTGCCCCAACAACCGCACCCGTTTTCTCCCTTCTCCAATTTTTTTGCAGTGTCCCCCCGCCATATGGTCATATTATAAGATGCAGGAAAAAGAAACAGATGAGCAGCTCCCGGGCTATGACGTTCAGGCAATGAATCTTTCTTTACCGGAAGGGAGGGTGTGACTCATCAGCCCAGTTTGTTTATGAATGGTACAGCCTTCTGGACATCTATGGGAGAACTGAGCTTTTCCGCAGCCTCACCTCAGGCACCAGGAGCACTCACGGGCTATTGGCGACGAAGGATACAGGCACATCTTGTGTTAACGTCTACCACCGGGGAGGGGGAGAGAGCGTGATATGCTCTTCCCTGCCTGCAGCATGTTCGCGTCACCAGCAGCATTCGTAAATAGTGCATTTGAAGTGTAAGAATGATTTTTAAGAACTAGTATGCTGTTCCCTGACACGCCAGACACTGTGTTTGAGCTTACTACATGGAGCTCACCAAGAATGTAAATACTTTTCAGAGACTGCTGTGGACTGTGGGATCTGGAGTCTTAGTACCCCCTGCTCATGTCTTCCATTTGAGTTCTGCGCTTCCCGTTCAACGCTTGTCACCAGTGCTTGTGTATTGGGAATTTTTTCACGCTTTGGCATTCGTGTTCTTACGGATCTCTGTAACAACAGATGCTCCCCATACAGCGATCAGATTCTAGTATTTCCGTTCGTCCATGCTGGACTCTTTTGGAGTTGAACTGCATCGCACCGTGCTGTCAGCCAGTCCGTGGGCAAGCAGAATGTCAATTCTAAGCGCGGGGACTGTCTTACTGCCACGTCGCATCCAAGTTAGTTGGCCAAGCGGTCAGTGTTGCACTCTGGGATACCGTCCGGAGGCCAATAACGTCGATTTCCGTCCACACTAACCGTAATCCGAATTGCTAATATCGAATTTAGCGCTACTCCTCTCGTCGGGGTGGAGTACAGAAATCGATTTAAAGAGCCCTTTATATCGATGTAAAGGGCGTTGTAGTGTGGACAGGTACAGTGTTAAATCGATTTAACGGCCATTAAATCGATTTAAACGCGTAGTGTAGACCAGGCCTTAGTGAATGTGACATTTCTTATATTATAAATGGCATCCGGTAAGCGTAAGGGAGCCTCTTCAATGTACTGGAGTATGTTTGTTTGTCTCGCTAAGCCGAGAACTTGCTCAGGGCACTAGGGATCTCAGCTCTGAGTCTACATTGAACCCTTTCTCTACTAGGAAATCTAACAACTTTACAGTCTTTATGCCTCTGAGGAAGTGGGTATTCACCCACGAAAGCTTTTGCTCCAATACATCTCTTAGTCTATAAGGTGGCATAGGACTCTTTGTAACTTTACAGGTGTAGCCGGTACTCTCTTTTTTAAAAGATACTATAAACCCCTGGCCTGTCAAACTCCCTGTCATACAAGTGCCTGATACAGGAGCCACAGAAGAATTCAGCTCCTGAAGGAGAATAGGATGTTTCCTGTGGGAGACAGAATCAGTGAGATGTTCTTACAGGAGTTCCTCCGCTGATAGCATTTCGACAGCGTGTGCCAGCCAGAATCTGCTGGTGGTCCTATGAGCTAGAAACAGGAACAGCCACTGTACATATCAGACAAGACTGATTTCACATCACAAAATGAGAAAGGGGTTGTGTTCCCCAACTAAGTGAAAACATACTGAGAAACCCTTTGGAGTTGTAAGCACCTTTACCCCTGAATCCACTTCTTTGGGGAAGGCCACACAGCTTCACCTTGAAAACTCAGCTCCTGTTCAAGACAGTAAATTCACCTCTATGACATTTGGACACACAGTCCCTAGAATTTGTTAATTGGACACTTCACAACTAGCTATAAACAAACCTGTTTTGCAGCTGCTTTTCTTTAGTCTGATTCCATGAAATTTACAGTTTGGCGCTCCACCCAGATAACATCACTGCAGCTGGCATGCTTCGACATCCTACAAAGATAAAGCTGTGATGATCCTGATATGCTTTCCTTGAAAGGAAACAGGAACAGAATCTATCTACATTGTAAAAACATCATGTAAAGTAGCGAACTTTCCAAAATGGCATTATTTTAAGAGAGCAGTGAATCTTGATACAGAGAGACAGCCATTCCTGAGGTCAGAAACATCAGCTATACAAAAAAGTCCTAAGGGATGCCTGAATGTATTATCTTGAGGTCTTTCACCTCTCACTTAGGCCCTACTGCCCATCACTGTACTATAAATCCATTTCTAGCATTTTACTTGGCTATGAACTTCTTGGAATGACAAGAGAATGATTCATAATATATAGTAGGCTTCCAGGAAGCTTTTTCACTTGAAGCTACAGGGTAAGTGAATCAGCCTTTTGCTTTCTCCCAGGAATTACTTATCTTCAATCTTTCAATTAAAGGTCAAACAATGAAAGGAGACAGTCCAGTCATCAATTATGTTTTCCCCTCCTGTTCCTATGGTAAAAAGGTCTACTCTTTACATCGTTATGTCTCAACCAGCTTAAGATTGTTTTTGCTGGTAAAAATGTGAAAAATAATTTTCCAGACCTTGCAATTTTCTACAATTAATGCACAGAAAAGGGGTGGTTCCTCCCACATCTGACTTACTCTTTTGGTGGCCTAAATCCCTCTAATGGAGGCAAATCCAAAGCATTTATCACAAAGGTAGCAAACAATGCTTTCTGGGTACCAAACTGAAAAAGTTTTTTGGGAAAACATTTCTCCCACCCCTCCTTGCCCAAGGATTTGAAAGAGGAGTAGATGGATACAATAAGGCTGGTGTTTTTATCTGGAATGCACACAGTGAGGATTAATTGATTACTTGAGTTAACATACTGGGCCAAATTCATCATTGCTCTAAAGTGCTGTTGTGCCAACTCAGCTAGCATACAGAGATGTCATGGGGCAGGCATAAGTCTCACTAGATAATACCTCTGGCATAGAATGTCCCTATAGCAGGCAAAGAACTAGCTTTGCCTGCTCTATGCCAACTCTAGGTGCAGGCATGGGTGTAGTTTGGGGAATGGTAAGAGGGTGTTGTCCCCCTAAACTGCCCCCAAAATGAGCCATTCCAGAGAATGAGTGGAGAACCAATGTAGAGGAGTGTGGCTCTGCCCAACCCTCAGAATATTTTCTCTTGTTTATACAGACACTTCCCTTATATCGATGCCAAGAAACGTTTGCTGATTTAATACAGCCATTTCTCTTTGTGGAAGATAATAATGCAACAGCTCTCCTAGATCTGAGTCCGTGGATGTCTTTGTGTGATGAGGCAACTATCTCATAAAATGGGAGACTGTGCCTAAGCACGCCTATTTTTAGGTGCACATGCTCAGTTTCATGTGCTTTGGTAGTTATACGAAGCAAATTCTTGTTGTATGATCTCAGTTAATTCCTCCATCAATACACAGCAGCATTACAATCAGTAAAGCAGGCATGGGCTGTAGATGACAGTTGTCATGGGGCGATACTCTGTTACTGGACTTTCTGGGTACAGTCACAAAAATGATCAAAGGTCAAATCCCTCAGTGGCTGGAGTAGGACAAGGCTGTGCCAGCAGTTATCTGGTTCCTAGTGTATTTCAAATCCAGACCCATCAAGGTGTGACATGTCATGTGACATTAATTTTTAAATAGTTTGGTAAAACATTTCCCTCTTTTGAAAAGAACAGCAACAGTAACAGCAGTAAGCTTCAAAGTGTATTTTCAGTTCTCATATAGTAATAGCACACACAGACAGCGTAGGCTCCTTGTCAACCTCCAACCTTTCGACAACTATAGAGATAGGATGTAGCCAGTCAGAAAGAGTCAAGCTCCTTTCACTGGCAAGGAACTTACAGTACAGTAGAACAAAGGTTTGTTTTTATGGAAAGATCTTTACATTTACTGGGAAATCAGAAGTTAGCTATGTGCTACTTAGATATTCTGTACATGACTGTCATTAAGCTTTTCTCTAAGTACATATTTATGCTGCAGGTGGCATTGTTACTGAATAGAGAACCCAGACAGTACAAATGTTGAGTGACTCACTTTTCTAAAATGAATCTTGAAAACCCTTTGATCAGACATTTCCTGCTTTAACATTCCATTTTGAGAACAAAGTGAGAACTCTGCATGGCGAGAATGAGAGATGAGTGTAAAACTTACACTGAGTTTTAATGAATTATCTTGTTTGTTCAACAGCTATAGGAATCCTGGTATCTTGGTCTTGGTAGTAGCGTGTATAATATGAATGACAACTAAGTTCAAAGTTTTCCCAGCTCCAGAACTATATTTAAGGGAGTGAGAACAGGGATTTGGGGAGGGGATAGGGAGAAAATATTTTGTTTAAAGGTGGCACATTTTATTTATTTAGCAGGACAAAACACATAGCCAGATTCTTATCCCCTGTTCCCTTTACTTTGTGTTACTGAGCATAAAATCAGCCAGGAAGCTGCCCTAAAGCAGCAGTTGAGGATTCCACTGGGGAATGCACAAGGGAATGCACTGAGGGTGTAAAGGTGGCACAGAGATCTCTACACCACTTGTTCTCCTTTCTTGCACATATCAAAGACTTGTCAGAGCAAGGGTGACCAGATATCCCATTTTATGGGGACAGTCCCGATATTTGGGGCTTTTTCTTATACAGGCTCCTATTACCCCCCACCCCTGTCCCGATTTTTCACACTTACTGTCTGGTCACCCTAGTTAGAGCTCTTAGGCTGCTCTAAATTTCAGAGGCCATTTCAACTCCTGTGATGTTCCCAGAACTGGGAAATCAGAAAGGCAGGCATCTTTCCTCACACTTTGCCAGCTCCACTATGGATTTAGCCCACAGTATAGTACTCATGAAAACACATTGGGCTAACTCTCCTTTTATTTACACCAGTGTAAATAACCAGTGGGATTAACTCTAGTGAAGTCTTTGAAGTTATACTGGTGTTAGCTAGAACACAAACATGCACTGACAATTGAGAAGGGTTTTTCTGGATGGGTTGAGGGTGGGTTTGGGTTCATTTCCAGGTTATTTTGATGTACAACGTACATTCATATAAAATATAACTTCAAAACACAAACACAAAACATAGCTTCCCTGTATTCTCTGCTCTTAATTTAAATTACTGTATATTACTAATAGCATTTCATATGCTGTTCTTTGAATTTATGATATGCAAACAGATTAAGAATGTTAAACAGGTGACAAATAATGAGCAAGGGATTTATTATAACCAGTCAATATGCTCAGGCTTATAACTGCTCAGCACTTTGTGCTCCATAATTATATGGTTGCCACAGTATAGCCATTCAACAATGTCATAATTAGCAAGTAATTAACTAAAGTATTTGATGAGCTGCTGCAGAGCACAAAGAATGTGTGCAGGTTGATAGCAACAGGATATGTAAGCTGCCTTTTTAACAATTTTCTGAAACCAACATGAAAATCCATTGTTCTTCAGCTGTGGCAATTAAGAGAGCTGCTCAGATGCTGATTCTATAGATTAGAGAGACTGAACTCTTGTCTACACACAAAAGCTATAACACTTTAACTGTACTGATATACTTAAAGCTATATAACACACACACACACACACACACACTCTCCAGTGTGGACATAAGTATCGGATTGTACTGGTATAACTATACTTGTAAAAAAAAAATCATACCTCTAACCCCAGTTGTTGTTAGAGGGTTTATCCCTTTCACCCTCCCATTCCCTGGTCCTTCTAGCGTGAACAGAGAGCAACAAGTCCGAAGGTGCAAACAATTCGATGTTTATTGGGGTGAACTTCCAGCAAGCAATGATTCCAGTTTCCTTCCTTAGCGTCCCCCTTCCCAGCTCTGACACCACAGAGCCTTGCCTGTGTCCCTGTTCCCATTCCCTGTTCCCACTCTCCCCTTAGCAAAACATGATTCCAATCCCCGCCCTTACTTCCTGATTGATTGCAGACTATGTAGTAAAACTTGAGTTCTGCTTAGCTATACCTTACTTAACCAGTCATTTTACTGAAATTTAACTAACCAATCCTAACATATTGTAACATGCAACAAAGAGTCCTGTGGCACTTTATAGACTAACAAATGTATTGGAGCATGAGCTTTCGTGGGTGAACACGTACCTCCCATGAAGCTCCCATTGGCTGCAGTTCCCTGTTCCCAGCCAATGGGAGCTGGGGGGGGGGGGGAAGGGCGTACCTTGAAGCAAGGCAACGCAGAGGCCCTCTGCCTCCTACCCCCTCCCCTCTGGCCTGAAGGGATGTGCTGCCAGCCGCTTAAGGAAGCGGCATGGGGCTTGCAGAGCCATGGGGAGCAATCCCATCGGCCGAATCCATCCTGCAGGCTATAGTTTGCCCACCTCTGGCCTAGAGGTAGGCGGGGTGTGTGTGTGTGTGGGGGAGCTTGACGGGCCGCACAGAAGAGCCCCATGCTGCAGGCCACGTGTTTGAGACCCCCTGATTTACGGTATGTCTGCACTGCAGCGGGGACATGCAATTCCTAGTGCAAGTAGACAGGTTTGCACTAGCTTAGCTCGAGCTAGCATCCTAAGAATAGCAGCCTGGATGTTGGGGATTGCTGGTGGCTCAGGCTAGCTGCCAGAGCTCAGCCTGGGGGTCAGGTGGACTTGGACTCAGGTGGCTAGCCCAAGCTTCCACCAGTGCTGCTACGGCCATACTACTATTTTTAGTGTGCTAGCTTGAGCGGTGCTAGTGCAAATCAGTCTACTTGAGCTGGGATGTACGATTCGACTGGTCTCTTTGTTCTGTTTCACTTGTTTGCTTTTCCAGCCAAATTCTTCATTTTTCTGCACAAACCATAAAACTGGGCTCCCAAAATTTTTCCACTTTAGCAAGCAAGTATGCCACCATGAACTTTTGAAAGAACAGTGTGAACTGCCTGCATTCATCTAAGGGAAGAAGTGTTTACCCTGAAACCTAAGGATAACATTAAATTTCAATGTTTTCAACTATTTCAGTCCTGATCATTATATAGCACAATCATCCAACTCACCTGGAATTGCGAACAGAGCTTGAGTAGAGTGATGCCATTACCTGCCCTCATTCTGCCCCCAGGGGCATGCAACTGTTTAATTGAAGGATATTTTACTGCTTCCAGCACAATATGAACTGGACAGAGATATCCCATGGAAAATAATTAACATTTTCAAAAATTATTAAGTGAGCTTGGTGCTCACAAATAGTATCCATTTCACAGACTTGGAGATGGATATCTTCCATTTACCCACAGAGTAGGTACATCAGCAGTCCAGGCTTCCCGTATGCTGCCCAACAATGCCCATCAGCTTGATCTTGATGGATAACCTTGTAGTGACAGTGTGATTCTGGCCTCACGCTCATTAGCTCCTTCATAGCCCTTGGCTTCTTTGCTGAGACTGCCAAGGAAAGAGCCCATCAAGTAGTGCCTGTCCACTAGATTCTAGCTCCAAACCATGATCTCTTGAGACAGCTATCCCATTGCAATGACTTTTGGGCGCTAAGCATTGGAATCACGTTTGCATCAGTGAAAGGCTACCAATGAGCCATCCAATTCTCTTCTCAAAACTAAAAAGTGAGGAATGGAAATTTTTCAAAAGTGCTTTACCTGACCTAATTACTCCCACTGATGTCAATAAGAACTCCCATTGATGTCAGTGGGAGCAAAGGTAGGCCAACACTGAGTGCCTTTCAAAATCCTACTTGAAACTCATACATAAATTGAAACATTCACCTTACAGTAAAAGCAGCTCATAACATCTCCAAATAAAGCTACTAACCTGTGGTTTCAGGATCTTTGACTACCAATTAGCAAGGTAATCAGAAGCCAGCAGAGACAATAACTACATTGTAACTCAGCAATGAAGAATGGTTTGCTCTACCTAATGTTGCATTTTTGGGAGCAGGGTATATCAATAAGAGTTGAATCAATAGATACCAAAATTAGATGTCATGTATAGCAAACTTAGCTATTATTTGCTTTTTTTGAACTTATTGCTTTTCCAATATAACTGGTCCATACTCTCTTCATTATCATTAAATACACTTGTGGACTAGACCTGTTTCGCCATGTATCTGTTTAGAAAGGTGGGCTTTTACTAGGTGGATTTTATTTTCTGACAAGAGATTCCAAAACATCTCTTTTTATTTTTAAAATGTGTATTGGTTTTGGTGGTAAAGGCATATTGTGAAACAACTGCAGAAGACAGTGCTTCAGGCACAAGTTATGGCACAGACACCAAAAAACAATACTTGTAGAATGTGGACAGCATGCTTAGCACCATATTTCTGGGGCCTTCGCATTTCTCCTGTCCTGCAGAATGGGAGGGTCTTTAATACAAGAACTCAGTGTTATTCAATGGAATTCACTCTGACAGGCAGGAAATTCCTTCAAGGATAAGTGGAATATTAAAGCGCCATTGTTGTATATAGAAAATAGGAATAACTTGGCCTCAGCTTTGTTGGGATTTGGGGGTTCCCAGTGAGTCTGATGCTAGGTAGAAATCATGGGACTTCAATCCAATGCGATTCGATTCAATTCAATTCAATTCAATAAAACTTTATTCAACATGTGCACAAGGAGAGCCCCTGGTACAGAGAATCAGGCAGAGTCCCTCCAGCAAGGAGCCCCTCCCCTTGCTACTTTATAGCACATGGTGCTTATATAACAAGTTATATAACAACTAAGTGAGAGGTGAAAGACCTCAAGATAATATGGGTTTGTTTATCACATGCTCATAGTGCTCCAGTCCACATGCTGAGCTCACACCCTTCCCCGTGGCCTTCTCCAGAATGTTCCTAGGCCAATGAGCCACAGCATGCTTCCCTATGCATAAGCACCCTGTAAACCACATTTTATCTAAAATAAACACAACCAAATCCTTCAGCTCCAAGGGGCTTACAACCCATTGAAATGATTGACAAATATCCAACTGACTTCAATCAGACCAGGCTTTGGCCAAAAGGCAAATAATATAGACTCAAAGCACCAGGTTGCCAGAAGTGAATACATCACATAACTACACGTTCTTTTTGATAGTGGATTCACTACGAAGGGTTTCACCAAAGATAGTGTTTAGAGAAGAGATTTGAAGAAAAGAAAGTGAACGACAGGGAGTTTGAACATGAAAGTAGATCTGGAGAGGGAACCATAGATATGAGTGTGACACAAAGGGAAGGATACAAAGAGTGGAAATGTGACCCTATTGAAGTCAATGGCAAAACTCCTATTGACTACAGCAGGGCCACAATTATACTCAAATTAAATTAAAGATAGTATGAAGATGGAGCAAAGAAAAGAATAACAGGGCATGTAAATCAGAGCGAACCTCTTAGGAAAGTGAGAACATGTTTGCTCTAGTTGGTGTGATCTGACAATACAATTAATCTTGGGACAGCCTATGTCCAAATTTTGATCAGCTAGCAATCGTTAAAGAACTGATTGGACCTTTCAAAAAGGTGTCCAATATGGACTCTCAGAGTCTATGACCTTATTCTACACTGAGTATATCTGCCCCTTGACGCAAAAGAGATTTAACCTTAGAATCCTGGTGGTCTTGTTTCTGCTTCTGAATGACAGATAGCTGCAGTGGGAAAAATTACCTTTTTCTATTTATGGCTGGTCAGGAAATTGCGTGTTTTCTGATAGATGAAAACCTAATAGCCATGGTGATCCATGCCTTCTCATTTCTTGCTTAGACTGCTTTGTGTGTGTGTAATCAAAAGGGCCACTTAGAAATCAAAGCTGGTACCAGCATGCTGTGGTCTGCCTCCTAGGCATTACAATGCATCAGGAGCACATCACATCAATGCTTCATGTTCTACATTGGCTGCCTATCCATTTCCAAATTCAGTGCAAGGTCCTGGTCACTTACAACACCCCGCCAAACAGATTGGGATACAGCCGTCTCACTGAATTTTTCTGTCCTTTCCCCAGAAGGTATTTACATGGAACATTTTTTTGGCTGACAGAAGACAATTTCCATATCACAGGGGCTCAAACCAGAGGAGTGGCGGCTGTGGATTAAACTTCCAATAGAGAGGAGTTTGATCCTGAGTCTGACCCACCTCTTCATCATGGCCTTATCTAAATGAAGAGGGGTGGCTTTGCCTGGGAGTATGAGCATTCTGACAACAAGCTCTGATGGAGGAATGACAGGGGAGCAATGCTCCCATTAGAAAGTGTTCCATGCACTAAATTCACTCTATGGATCATATCCTCAGCTGGTGTAAATTGGTTTGGCTCCCTTGAATCCACTGGAGCATCTGGCTGTAAGTGAGTATTGAAAGACATATGCACAAAATCTGGGTATACGCCTGTTAACTGCAGTAAAACAGTGCATTATCTCCCCATTATTACATAGCATCTTTGACTAAAATATCCCCCCAAATGATTCAACCTATTTACAATTACAGCATCCTGCCCATCAGTAACTAAAACCTTATTTTTTGAACCAATTATTTCATTCATTGCTCAGGTACATTCTCAATGCAGCTCTGGAAAAAAAATGAAAAGATGCTATCAAGAGGAAATGTAATAAACCTAACACTGACAAAGTGTCTTATTTCCGATCATCCAGGAGGCATTCAGAAGTAGAGCAACTTATTACTTGTGGTAAAAGAGTCTGGTACAGGACACCTTGCTAGTGACATTGTAATGTGGGAACTGTATCACTGCTGCTAGGGAACACTTGCTGCCAAGAAACCAGGAGAATTTAGATTATTCTTTAAGTTTTAAACCTTTGAACCTGTTACAATGAGCATTTTCTAAAAACTCAAAAAAAAAAAAAAAAAGTTACCAGCATAATTGAGGGTTTAAAAAAAAGTCACTAGCAAGCTAGAGGGAAAGGTCTTTATATTTCCCAACATCCTATAGCTTTTATTCTGTATTGCTTAGGAGGCATTACAGAAAAGAAAACATTGATAATGGGTTTTAATGATTATGCATAATTTTTTAAAAACAGGTTAAAACATTATTTGGGAGAAATGAAAGCAAAGAATTAAATCAGCTAAATAATAATTGTGCAAAACCGGCTGGCTTCTCTTTCCTAGGTCTGAATACCTCTATTGTTTTTAGTTTGCCTCACTTGCTTAGTCTGCCTCAGTCGCCCCATTTATAAAAAGTGCCAGATTACCACCTTTGCCAGTTGTTTTAATTGGGAAAAAAGGTCATTTACAGAATCAGAACTCTTATCTTACCAGACAACATGATCAAGTACCAAAGTAAATTTGTTTACTATTTATTATTTAGATTTATAAAGCACACACAAGCATCTCTCTCATGCTCTGGGTGCTTGTATGTAGTTTTATTTTCACAAGATAAATTATAAATGGCTGCAAAATACAATAAGACTCAAATATAATTTAAAAAAACTACCGTACGCCCCCTACTGTTGCCAATCAATGAATCCTTTCAATCCACCTTCTCCCCAAATGACTGAGGAAAAGTTAGGCATTTGTAGCACACAAGAACCACAGACACATGATCTGAAATAGTCCTGTTTCTTGCCTGCATCTTATAATGGGGATATAGTGACCCTTTAAACCCCAAGGAGGCCAGAAGACCCTGTTCCAGGATCACTGGAATGTATTAAGCATGAAGAGTAGATTTTATTGAGCAGAGGCCTCACAACAACTCAAGAGTGGCTGGTTCCCCCTCCTCAGCAAAGAGACAACCTCCATTAACAGTAAAGCCATTTTCTCCTCGCTGGCCGGGAAGATCTTGTGTCCAGCTCCCATGGGCTGTAGAGTAGCCCTAGCACCCCGAGAGCCAACACGAATGGCATCAGTTAAAACTTAGGATCAGACATTTGTTCCTACAAGATACTTTCACTGACTTCACAGGGGAAAAAAACTGAATCCAGATTGGAGAGATTTTATCTGCAAAGTACTATGGCAATTTCTAACAGTGAGGAAAATTTGACTGAGTGGAAGGAGTTGGGATTACTCATGCTATTAACCTCCCAGAACAATGCTGCTCTGCAAGACTTGGCAAATGCCAGGATGGAAACAAAAGGTGAAAATGGCAAAACTGAAATCAATAGCAAAATCCTCAGGAGTTCATCCAAATGAACAAAAAACAAATAAACAACCCCACACCTTTCTTCACTTCTGAAACTGCCATGGCACACAATTTTAAAATACCTGTGTGCTACATAGTCATACTCAGCCTCAGACTCTAGCTGCCTTCCCTTTAACTGCTTCGGTCATAGATCATCCGTGAACTACAGAGATTTTGATGATGGCTTGTACTCCATGCACAATAATAGAAGACAACAGATCATTGTAAAGTCATACCAGACCATCAACACAATGGTCTAGCAATATTTTTCTTCAAGGCTGCCTGGAAGCTCACTGGTTTTATCAGTCTTCGAAGGGAGCCCATCAAAACAGGTCCCTTAGCCATCCAAGTTAGGCATGCCCAGACTCAAACCAAAGAAGACAATGACCAGTCCATGACAATTGTGTAATAGTCACCTTCCCAAACACCACTCTCAACCAAAACCTCAAATCCAGAATTTTCCCAGCATTATAAGTGGCACCCACTCTACTTGGGACAATCTCATCTCATTCTGGCAACCATGACATTTTAGGCTGATCTGGAAGAGTCATCATCTGTAATGAAACATGATCATCCTTGATGATACCAAGAATACTGTAGAAAGGGACTTGATCAGCATAGATCGGGCCTCTGGATTGGAGCACAGAGATATTAGGTCTGAATTAAAACTATCCAGTTTGCAAGCAGAAGGGAAAAAGTGACGTCAACAATGTACCAGAGAACAAAGAGAAATTAAATTCATCATCGGGACAAGGGCTGCTATTGACATTCAAAACCAGAAGTAGACCAACTAGATAAAATAATACATTTTTTAAAAAGCACGCATCAAAACTTTAGGATTCTCTCACTCACCAGTTATTTATTTGACAATAGCCTTCCCACAAAACGGATAGACACTTTGCACTGTAGGGGCATTTTGGTTCAGAAGACTCAAAGCATGTCTTGACAGCTTTGCAGCAGAGCCAGGGAAATGAGAGTTACAGGACAGAAATAAGTCTTCAGAGACAGGAGACAGCAGGAAGTTATTGTACTAATTTTGTCAATGGAAGGGAAATCTGAGATGCAAACAGGGTGTTTCCAAGGACTAAAAATACTGAGTGACTTCCACCTGGAACATCTTGTGTCTGACTGTATTTATAAAAATTCCTATGGAGAGAATCCCGTTAGCTGAGCAGAAAAATGCCATAAAAGTATTAATCATCATTTTGCCTATTCATGTGGATTTATCCTGTGGTTTTGTAAATATACCTACATCCCCCCTTTGAAGCACACGGCAACGTGCTGTGAAGAAAACACAGAATATATAAAGAAAACTGCATTTAGCCACAGTAAATCTCACCTGAACCTGCCCAAATAATTAACATATGTATGAATCCCTCTGTATAAAAATGACACATTTCTATGTACATTTTAATGATAATTTTATATGATGGTACTGCACTATGACCCATCAGAGGGCTTGTGTTGTTCTTAACTCTATGGCTGCACTTCTCAGACTTTTGGACATAAATCCTCATTTGTGAACTCTGCCCTTGAAGAAATATGGTTTCAGGTGCAGGAACAAAACCACAAGCGCCTACTGAAAATACGAAGAGATATTTTTCCTGATTTTCTTGTCTAACTTTGAAGTGTTGAAGTAAAGCAGATGGATGCTCCACTGATGACAACCCAAGAGGACATTGTGTGGGCACTTCAAATTAGTTCCAAAGTGGTGAGGGGGCGGTATGTGCAAAATCCTATTAGCAAATAATGGGATTTCTGTGCCTACTGTACCTCAAAAAAAGAAAGCTACTGCACTCAATTTTTTTGCTATTTGCTTTATATGAAGTGATCGCTGAACTCTTTGGTGCTCTGACGGGTGGGCTGCTCTTGCTTAGCCACATTAGTCAGAGTTGGCCACTCAGAGAGAGCACAGCCTTTACACTTGTGTGTGCAAAAAAAATTAAAAATATTTCAACCTAGCTCATTTTCCCCTTGTCTTTGAAAGTGGAGTAGTGAAGTGAAATCCCAGGATCCTTATCCCGTAGAAAATAATGGCATGTGTCCTTTTATTGTTCATTTGATTTGGAAGAAAAATTTCCAATTCTCTTATGAGTAAATATATGCACATAATTTATCCTTCATTCACTATATCAATAATATTCACAATGCTGTGCAACAGTCAAGCCTCACATTATGGCATCACACACTTTAAAGCCCAGTACTTTTTGTAGGTCATCTAAATCTGTTGTCTGACTTTATGGATCCCTAACTGGAACTGTGTATTCCACTGCTCCTGGCTGTTTGCTTATCAGATATGTGCACACCTAGGGATATACTGAGATATCATTGTATCATTCCCTAGATTACTGCCTCTGGAAAGGTGATTCTTCCTGGAATGTTGCCTCTAGATCAGCAAATCATTGTTTCTCCCTCATTGCAGGATCATTCTCAGAAGTACAACTTCCAAAAAGAGAACTCAGGGTATGGTTCAAAAGCTTTGAATTGCTGATTACAAGAGCAGCAGGTATTACTGTATCCACCTTACCACTAACACCCTGTTTATCTGTAGTGGAATTCCCCACCCCCAAGAGTTTTGCTGCACGCTCCATATTAGATCTAGAGAAAGTCATATATTTTATTGCTACTAACAGAGGCCATAATTTCTTGCTTGTTACCAAACTGATGTGCATGCTAGTGTGTTCTGCAACTGTAAGAGACACCTGACAGCCCACAGAAAGTTACCTGGAGCAGGAAAAGAGAAACAACCTTGCTTGTAACAAACAAAATTTCAGCACAGACCATTTCTCACAGATTTTCGGTTTCCAAAGCTTTGACATTTGAGAGACATTAAGATCAAAAGCATCTATCACCTAAGGCAAAACACTTCAATATGGATGACATGCTGGTAATGACACCATAGTACATGGATTCTATTAGTTGCTGCAGTACAGAAAAAACTCAAAGGTGTGGATTATCGCTAAACTTGAAATGCTGCATGTTTCCCCATCATAACATTATGTTAATTTTTTAAAAATCCCAAATGTGCATTTTAAAAGCAACACTACAGTACAAGGAAATGTTGCCTTTAGGTTTCACTAGCAAACCCTTTCATGAGGAAAGGAGGCTGGGTTGTCAAAATGTGTGGTCATAAGTGGGGCTAGTTAGTATGCTTTAATCTAGAAGTCTCTACACTGATAGTGCATGTTGCACCATTGCCACACACAAGCCTGCCATGTTTTTTTGTTTAACGCTTTGCAACCTACAGAGTGAGAAGAGGTGGCAACTCAGCCTCAGACCCTGAGGTGGTTCCTGAACTTTGGCTTGAGTTGATTAGATCTCTCACTCCTATCCTAATGGAGATTACATACTATTAGAGCAGGCTGCTTTGCCTGTGCTCTGGGCCCGATCCAATGCCCGTTGAAGGCAATGTAATGACTGCCATTGACTTCTATAGGCCTCAAATCAGGACCTTCATTCCATCGTAGTAGCCTTTTTATGTTTTTCCTTTTACCTTAACACAAAGCCCAAACCTGAACTGTCCCCAAATCACAAATTTTGGGACCAATGCATATTCCTAGACTGGATCATGCTTGTTTTGAGAAGTATTCCAAGCCAGCCTTACATGCCACACCTAGTCACATCCAGCTGTTCAGAACACACAGCAAATCAGTCAATCAAGCCTTCTGCACTCATTAATAAAAACTGACATTTCACGTTTCAGCTGTAACAAAGCTAACCAGCTATTTATTATATATACAGAATAGCAAATGTAGCATTCTCTGATGCCTGTTGTACAGTGGGAGCATTCCTGACAAAAAGACATTTTATTATGCTTTCCAAACATGATTGCACTGAACCTTTTTTCACATCCTCTCAAGCATGTTAATAGCAAGTGGGCTTTATTAGTACGCAGAATTAAATTCTCAGGAAACATCAGCAGATGTCGTGATCAGTAATGTGTGATCAGTGCTTGACCTTTTGCCCAGCCTGCTGAATTTGATTAAGTACATACACTATTGATTAGCAAAATAACCGTTCTCAAAAAATACATGTAACAGTTCAGTAACACTTCTCTGTTTCAGGCCATATTTGGTTCTGTGCAGATTTATTCACATCGAAATTTTACCCCTTGTTGCTTTTTAATCTAATCCTACCAGGTTATTGAGGACATAAGCCTTGTTTCAGGAAAAACCGTCACTACACAGAGAGTGTGCTTTTATAATCAGGTAGCATTTATAGTATATTAAGTCTAGTAAAACTAATCTAAACCAGCATGAGTTGTATTCAGAAAGGGTGAAATTCACCCTGTGCTGAGAGCCAACATAGCTCTGTGCATCACTTAGATCCACTTAATCTCTTGAGGGCGTATATGGGATTTATGTGGTGCACAGGCCTTGTGCTGACTGGATTCTAATCACAAGTGGCCTGCTCATGAAACTGTCTGCTGATATAAAGCCTGTAGACACCTGTGCCATTCATCCCCTTACCTCCAGGGCACTGGGTATGTTGGGAAAGGGAGACAATGGGTCCAACATCACTATGCTGAACTTTAGGTACCTCACCTCAGTAGTGTGCGAGCAGCCCCTAGGCTGCTCTAATTCACACCAGTGCTGAGCTGGCACAGAATCATTACTGGCCCAGTCCTTTTTGCTGAGTGGTGCAGAGGAGAAGAGAGTTCTATGTATAAATGTA
Organism: Chelonoidis abingdonii; assembly: GCF_003597395.2. Lineage (NCBI taxonomy): Eukaryota > Metazoa > Chordata > Testudines > Testudinidae > Chelonoidis > Chelonoidis abingdonii. The sequence continues at coordinate 64,863,598 of NC_133777.1, read as the reverse complement.
CTGCTTGCAAAAAGTACCAGACTGGAACCTATGGGAAAATAGGGGAAAAATTTGGGGAAATCTGCTCATCATCTTATACATCCATATAAATATACGAGGAGTTTGGGGAACAAACAGGAGGAACTGGAAGTCTTAGTAAACAAGCACAATTATGATATAACCAGCATCAGGAATAAATCTCATGAGTAGAATACAGATGCTCCCCAACTCACATAAGCGATCCGTTACACCTTGCATAACTCCAATTTTGCATAAGTCAGAAACGTATACTTGACAATTATGCAGACAAAACAAAATAACAAAACAAAAAACTATTTCTAGCTTACAGAATTTTTTCGGTAAGTGCTGTCAAGGTTCCCTCCCCACTCTGAACTTTAGGGTACAGATGTGGGGACCTGCATGAAAGATCCCCTAAGTTTATTTACCAGCTTAGGTTAACAATTTCGCTGCCACCACCAAATGATTTAAACAAACATTTAGGGAAGAGTCATTTGGAACTCTGCCTTTCCCCAAATCTCTCCCAAGTCTCTAACCCCCACATTTCCTGGGCAGTTTTGAGACTAATTCTTCCCCCTCCCCCAAGTCTTTAAACGTCTTTCCTGGGTAGACTTGAGAGAATTTTCTCACCAATTCACGCTGAAAACTGATCCAAAACCCTTGGATCTGAAAATAATGAAAAATCAATCAGGTTCATAAAAGAAGAATTTTAATTAAAGAAAAAAAGTGAAAGGAATACCTCTGTGAGATTAACATGCAAGATAATCTTCCAGACAACAGATTTAAAACACGAAGGGTTTTCCTCTGGGCAAAACTTTAAAGTACACAGAACCCCAATTTGATTCTCCCTCTATTTTGCAAAAAAGAAACTACAAATAGAAATAAAAGTAATTTAGTACATTCCTTCTTTAATTACTCGTTACCCTGTAGGAGTGTGATGGTTCCTCTCCTCCCTCAGGCAAAGGCACACACAGAACAGAGAAAGGACTGTTCTCCTTCCTCCCAACTTTGAAAGTATCTTGTTCCCTTATTGGTCCTTCTGGTCAGGTGTCAGCTAGGTATTGTGAACTTCTTAACCCTTTACAGTAAAAGAGAAATTAACCCTTAATTGTCTGTTTATGATAAGTGTGGATTTGTGTAACCCAGGGGGCATCTGTATTGAAAGAGAGAGAGAGAGATCGTATGCACACGCGAGAGAGAGTTACAGCTTGTTCAGAAAGGACAGGCAAGGTAAAAAAAAGGGAGGCAGAGTTGCATTGTACATCAAGAATGTATGTCCTTGTCCTGAGGTCCAGAAGGAGGTGAGAGGCAGACCAAAGGAAAGCCTCTGTGTGAAGATAAATGAGGGGCAATGTCATGGGAGGAGCTTATCATAGTCTACCAAATCAGAATGAGGTGGTGGGTGAGGCATTTCTAGAACAACCAACAGAAATATCCATCACAAGACCTGGTAGTAACAGGAGACTTTAACTACCTAGACACCTGTTAGAAAAGAAATACAGGACATTTTGTATTTTGCTGTAAGTTCTTTCCATGTATGGGGAACAACTTGTTTTGGAAAGTGGAGAAGAAACCAGGGGTGCAGTCATTTTAGACTTTATTTGGAACAGAGAGAAATTGATTGTGAATCTGAAGGTAGATGAAAGTGATCTTGAAATGACAGATTTCATTGTTCTGAGGGAAGGATGGAGTGATAGCAGCAGAATATGGGCCTTGGACTTCAAAATCTGCTTTTTTTTAAAACTCAGAACAGAAAGATAAGGTCTCATGGGAAGAAAATCTAAGGGAACAAGTAGGTTGAAAGAGCAGGCAGTTTCTCAAAGACACAACATGGAAGGCACAACTGTAAACTATTCTGATGCAAAGGAAAGATGGGAAGAATAATAAGAGGTTCATATGGCTGCATCAGGAGCTCTTTAATATCTGAAAATCAAAAAGGAATCCTATTAAAAATGGAAACACGGACAAATTGCTAAAGATGAGTACAAAAGAACAGCACAGGCATGTTGGGAGAAAATTAGAAAGACTAAGGAAAAAAATTGAATTAAACCTATCAAAATATATAAAAGATTATAGGAACTTCTATAAATACATTAGGAACAAGAGAAAGACAAAGGCAGTGTAGGCCAACTACTTGGCGGGAAAGGAGAGCACAACAACAAGAAGGCTGAAGTGTTTAATGTCTGTTTTGCTTTAGTGTTTTCTAAAAAAGAGAGAATTGTAACAGCATGCTTAAACACAATTAACAGCAACAAAGATGGAGATGAACACAAATCAGAATAGGAAAAGAACAGGCTAAAGAATATTTAGATAGGGCTGATGAACTCCACCTTAGGATACTTAAGGAACCAGATGAAACAATCTTGGAACTACTAGTGATCCTCTTTGAGAACTCATGGAGGACAGGTGAGTCTCAGAGGGCCGAAAAAGAGCAAACATAATACCTATCTTAAAAAAGGGGAACAGAGGGAGGGAGGGAATTATAGACCAGTCAGTCTAACTTTGATACCTGGAAAGATACTGGAACAAATTATTTAACAATCAATTTGTAGCACCTAAAGAATAATGGGGTGATAAGTAATACCCAACATGGATCTGTCATGAACAAATCTTGCTAAACCAACTTAATTTCCTTCTTTGACAGCTCACTGGCCTTGTGAGTTGGGTGGAGGGAAGAGATCAGTTTTTCTCCATGTCCAAAAAAGGTAGGACAAGTCGTGATCGGCTTGATCTACAGTAAGGGAGATTTTGGTTTCTAACCAAAAGGATAATTATGTACAGGAATAGGTTGCCAAGTGCCACTGTGGAATCCCCATCATTAAAAGTTTTTAAGGACATGTTAGATGAACATCTATCAGGAATGGTTTCACTATATTTGGTCCTGCCTCAGCATGAGGGAATAGACTAGATGACCAGACAAGGACATTTCCAGCCCCACATGACTATGACCTACACAACAGGTACAGGATGACACTGCCAATGTGTCTTAATCCCAAGATAGGGCGGGGAGGCTAGCTCAGTCACAATAAGTAATTCAGTATTTCACCTCTCTGCTGAGGCTGCCAACAAATCTGCCAACCAGTGCCAACTGCAGTGGTGTTTTCTTCCCTAAAATGGACACCTGTCCCAGGGGGACTCACCTGAGGCTATCAACTCATTTCATGTAGGCCACTGATCAACTATCAGAAGGTAATTCTGTTTGCTTACTATCAAGGTGGACTGGATTTGAACTAGTAACTTAGAAGGGAACAGAATGTTATTGGGATGATGGCAGCTTGACATGTTGCCAGTTACGGCAAGCATGCATTTTGTGTTACAACACATGATTCAGACACACAATGGGGTATTATGTAAAACCAGAGAAATTTCACAGTTTATTAAAACTCTTATCCCACTGCAGTTAAAATGAAACATTCAAACACATACTACGCCTCATTCATCAGCATTTTCAGCCCATCAAAATGTTTCATCCCTTGACATTTCAGGCATTTTTGTTTTTTTATTCTGAAACTCTCACCTTATGCTGTGAAAATAAGAGCATTCTTTTTTCTCACACACACACACGCGCACACACACATACACACACCCTATTTTTCCTCTGTGTGATATCTTAGTGAACTGTTTGGAGCTTTACTGTACCAGGACCCAGCTACTTGCAAAGCTCATTTAATTCCATTCCAGACCATCCAGAGGATGTAGAGCGTGATACACAGATAACCATCTTCTTGCTGCTTCCAGAGATTGCTTCCTCCTCGGGGAACAAGAGACTGAGTTCTAGTTTCAGATTGGGTTGTCTTTGCATCTCCTTGTTTCTTATATCAACACAAAATGGATAGTGGGGGTCTGTGTTGTAGTAATTCCAAAGCAGCTGTTCTGCCTCCCAGGGTTTGGTATGGATTCTCTGCAGGAGGGACAGACACATGTGGGGACAGTGGAGAGTGGGGAGGAGGAAGGAAAGATATTCTGCCATTACACTTATCATCACCTACAAAGGAATCAGTTCTGAGGCAAGATGGAAGAGGAAGCGAGAAAGCAAATTTTTTATTAGTTTAATAAAACCTGATTAATTTTTGCCTTTGAAACAGCTACGTTTACGTCAACATTTTTCACATAGCCAACGGCTGACACCAGATATCTATGGATCCTACAACATCAGTGGCTGCCCCAGTCTCTGCATCCAGTTGTTAGAGGCCCCACAAACAGGCAGGCCTTGAAGTGGGTAAAGTCTATAGCATTGTACGGACAGAACTGTGAAAAACTCGGTGCTTTTGCTTCACAGGTTTTCATGGTAACCATTTTGTAGGTTTTGGCTTGGGTAAATTTGCACCCATGGATTTTGCTTTGAATTTTGAACAGACACAGAAAAACACATTGCAAAAAACACATTTGAAACTGCCAACCTCAGCCAGGTTTCAGTCCAAACCACAGACTTGGTCATGGTTTCTAGTTCCACCTGTAACCATAAATGAGCTCAAGTTCGCTTGAAACTTAGCCCAGGTTTGGAGAGAGATTTGTGAACCTTGGCAACTCTGGCCTGAGCTTCAGATTTCCTACAGAGCTGTAGGTGTGAGGTTCCTTGTTTTGATGTTCTCAGGTGGCCTCATGACCTCAAGCCACTCTTGACTTTGGCTCTGCTGCCAAAGAGAGCTGTTTTTGTACAAGGCACTTGCCCTCCAGAAACTAGAATGTATTTTCAAATCCCAAAGCCTCTGAAGCCCATTGCTTTGTTATTTTCAAAATGGGACTTGTGACCCAAAGTGCATTTAGTGACACAAAGGAACACCTACACTTTTTGTCCCTTCCTCCCCCTCCTTTAAATGCAATGAAATGCTTCAAGCACTGGTGCTGGTAGAAGAATATCTGCACTTAACTCAGGTGATTCAGAGCACTAGGCCCCTCACTGCTCCTGAGGCATGCAAGAGTCCTGGGATAGCCACACACCTTGTTGCGTGTCAGTGCTTGCTTAGATGAGAGCATGAGTTAGTTGATTGTTACATTTATTTGCTTTCCTACCTGTCAAAACAATACAAGTTCCTTCCTGCTACCTCTCAAGTGCCATCAGCTAAGTGCATTGAATCGATTTCAGCCAGCAAACTGCATTTCATGTTTGGCCAAAACCATACTCTGTTCTTGTTTTCTCAATTCTTCTAAATCCATACACAGTATTTAATCTATAAGACATAACAGGCAGTGGTGAATGAGCAATTATTGTGCTCCTCGAGTGTTGTCATAAGGTATGAAGCTGAAGGCCAAATTACTTTACCACCTGAGAGACGCAATAATTCCCTAGAAATGTATGGCTGAGAATGTCTTATTACGTTATGAGATAGAATTTTGCAGATATAATACAAATAGGGAAAACAGTTAGTGCATTAGCTGGACAATAGTGATATTGATAACATCACTGCCAGCCAACACAAATACGCCTTTCTAAAACTGTTTCATAATATGAACATAACTATGAAAACGATACAATCTATGATGATTATAAGCCTCTGTTTTTCTTTACAGCTTTCATTGAAGATTCTCAAGGCAGTTTATAAACATTAGTTAACTGAGCCCCACAACATCCCAATATTTAAAAATAAATAAATAAAAGGAATTCAGGGAGCTGTTTTGCAGATGGGGAGAAAGAGGGCACAGAGACAATGAGTGACTTTGCCAAGGTTGAGAAGCAAACCCGCAACAGTCACGTATAGAAGTTAGGAGTCGTCCCCCACCCCTTGCCAAAACTGCTAGTCACATTTCTGTAGCATAAGTGGAACTGGAGGAGGGTCAGATGGGATCTAGTTTTCTGTGCCAACAGAGGTTAGTGCAGGGGCGGCTTTAGGTATTTTGCTGCCCCAAGCACAGCAGTCAGGCAGTTTTTGCCGGCACGTCTGCAACAGGTCCACCAGTCCTGCCATCAAAAGCGGCGGACCTCCTGCAGAAACACCACTGAAGGCAGCCTGACTGCTGCCCACATGGCGACCGGCAGGTCGCCCCCTGCGGCTTGCTGCCCCAGGCACGCGCTTGGTGCGCTTGTGCCTGCATCCGCCCCGGGCTAGTGAATGCAGGCTGGTACCACACAGGCCTCTCTGCAAGTAACACAGGCCTTTACACATGCTCAATAAAGATTTCTTTTCTACAACTCTCCCTGCTGCATTACTTATTGCCAGTGAAATAAATCCTTTTCAACCATAGGCTCTGTGATACAACCCCTCCTCCACTCAGCTTTATTATTGTTATTAGGTAACATTTATATTGCAGTAGTAGCTAGAAGCCAATCAGGTCCAGACTGCATTATGTATGTATGTAGGGCACCTAGCACATGACACTAGCCACTGGCCCAAACGGCTTCCAATGAATCAGAGACAGAAGGACTAAACTAAGGCTTTCATTCTATTTAATTATGTTATAGGCCTCTCTAATTGTGGATGGTTCCATTTTGGTTAGAGATCCTTCCCCAGATACAGTGTTAGTGCTATCCCAGAGCAGATGGCGTTCAACAAGTAGGGAGAAACTAATGGCAATGCAGACTGTTGGCCTACCTGATTCCAGGACAGGACAAATACTGCTGTCACTTACATTGGCATAAAGGGAGTGAATCCATTAACTTTAATGGAGTTACCCCAATTCCCAATGTGTAACAGAGCACAATTTGACCCAGTAAAAATGTTCCAAGGTTGGGAAGCACAAGTTATGATTTTAATTGATATTCCTTTACACAATCTATTATTATAGAAGACGAAGATAAGAAGAGGTCTTCCCTTTTATACTAAACTCCCTTTTTTTCCTCAGCTCTATCTTCTGTTACTCATGGGTTGAATAGATGCTAATTTACCTAATTCCAGTCTAGTATGGACAGTAATACAAACTACTTATCCTAACTTGAAACATAGTCTGCTTATACACAGATTCTGCTTCCCTTGCCACTAGTTGTATTGTGTGCCTCGGTCACTCACTTAACCAATGGCACATGCATATTAAAAAAGTGCTAAACAACAATTAAATTTGTGCACCTTGGGGATGGGGAGACAAGGATTGGAGGCATTTTTCATTCATTTAATTAGACCAACAATTACCACAACTTTTGAGATTTTTCTTTGTGCAAAAATGTCACTCTGGGTTAAAATAGAATCTAAAACTGGTTTTTGGTATAAATCAGTATTTATAGATCACTTACAATGCACCAAAATAGGGGTTTATAACATGACTGCTAATACAGAAACTATTGATCATTGTTGTATTAGGTTTGATGGAATATATAGGCCCAAAGAGTCAAATGCATTAACATCACTATCCAATATTAAACAATTTTAAACAAGGATTGGATTCGGTATACAGAGATTTCAGGCTTCTTAGAACTGGAGCAAATATTAAAAATCTTTTAAATTGTGTATTAAAGATACTGAAAAGGGGAAAAAGAGTTAAAGCATTTGAAATGTAAAGTATTAAGAAAGGCTTTCCTTTTTATAACATCCCTTGTTCCCTTTTCATTTGTGTGTACAAAGTTTTTAGAAGGAAAGCCCAGTTCTTTGACAGTATTTTAGATAATAATAATGTCCTTTCGGGGTGGGGCAGGGGGGGAGAGAAGCAGTTAATTGAGATGGACCACAGCTGCTGCTGTTGAAGTCCAATTCTGTTTCCTAGAAGACAAGAGACAGACACACACAAAAAGGGAGAGAAAAGAACAGCAAAGATAGAAAATGAAGCTTACATTGTGACTCTCTCTTGCAGCCTCAATAGTGGAAAAAACATAGGCACAGCACATGGTCTTATCAGCCTCTCTAAGACCTGGCAAACTCATACTAATGTCAGGCTGTTTAGAGCATGGCTTTTAGTTGCCTTTCTGATCATAAGCTTACAGCAAAACATACAGTCTTGGCCTGCTAAGCCAGACTTATTAGGCAGAAGTCAAAAGGAGAGGGATAGGAAAGAGAAGAAATTAGAGGGAAGGAAAAGAACATACAAGGAGATGGGGCAACAAAGTCTCACATCTCAGGTGATGTTTGAGATTAGCCGGAGCCAGTGGCAGTCAGGGATTCTGGAACAATTTGTATAGGGGGGTGGACTGCTGAGAGCCAATGAACCAAATTCTGAGGGAAACCACTTCAAGCCAGGGGGTGCTCCAGCACCCCCAACACTCCTAGTTCCAGCATCTATGATGTCAGTGTCATTTGGGTCCCTCTCTGGCTTGATCAGGTCAGGGCATCTCAGCATTAGAAAGAAGGCACAAAGGTGCCACTCTGGAACCTGGGATCCCAGGAGATGGTGGAAGTAGTAGTCATGATGCTGAAGCCCGTGCCTTCACTTTCTTTAAGTCAGCCAGTGTCAAGGTAGACTTTCCACCCCAAAGTCTCTCTCTTTCTAAGGACCTTAGAAGGAAGTGATGGACCGAATTACTCATCCCTTCGTTATTTTATACACCAGTTAAGCCCAATTTCCGACACACCGATTTTGGTTCATTTATTTCTAGTCCCACGCTTTTCTTATTTACCAGGTGTGATCTTAACATAGTCTTTGAATTATACTAGTAGCCCCTTTTGTTTAGATTAATTCAGTCCTTGCCCCGCTTTTTTGCGCCTTTTCCCCATCAACATTTGTTAATTCAGGTCAGTGACATTTTATAAACTTTCATGCATTTTTCACAGTTGAGCACATAGCAGGGTAAATGTGTAGGCCCAATTATCACACCACTACATGGGCCAAATTTGCAAATAGTAGCTCCCCTTGCTTACTTTGCAAAATACAAACAGGTATTTTAGTGCTCATGGGACCTACCAGCAGAGCTGCTGACCTGTGTATATTATTATTCCCAGGACAGTGCCTCCAGGAATAAAATGAAGGGATGCAGGTTTACTGTGCATATTGGCAAAGGTGTCAGGGAATTAAAAACACCCACCCTGTCTATGAATGTTCTTACTGCTTCAGAGTGCGTCCTCAGCATTCCTACTTTCACTTGCATTGTTTTGGGGTGTCTGTCATAGATAGAAGAGGCCAAATTCCATTCTCCATAACACTGGTACAAATCTTAAATAACCATTTGTTAACCTCATTTGTAGTCAGGAGAGTTAATCTGGATTTATGCTGCAACAGAGGCCTGAATTTGGCCCAAGGTATTTTTGTATGAAAAAGGCTAGTTGTTTTTATTGAGAACTACTTCTTGGTCAGATTTACATTTGAGCTACGCTACTTTACACCAGCTGAACATGTGATCCATTTTCCTTAGATTCCCTTTAATTACAGATGACCTAGTCTTGTTACCAGTCTTTGAAGTCATAGAGCATATTTCATAATTTACAAAAACAGTGACAGGCATTTGTCAACCTCTGAGCCTAGTTTTCTTGAAAAAAAGGACATTTCTAGAAGGTGGTCAAGCACAAACTCTAATGGTTCTAGGCACAGAAATTTGTATGGGATGATTGCTTTTTATTTTCCTGTTGCCTCTTAATATGACAAATCAAACTGCAATCAGAATAATAAGATGTCACTGGTTGAAACTATAGCTGGTAATACATATTGTCAAAGATTGTTCACACGAATCATCTAATGACATGGCTTCCTAAACAAAATTCCCTTGGTTGTGCAACACAATTACTACTAATAACCTTGGAAACAGCGTGTTTAAGGAGACTATTGTAGAGACTGTTTTAGAATGAACTGGGGAAGACAAAAGTCTACCAAATGGAGATTATTCTTTAGTAATTAACTAGACAATTGCCTTAGGGTGCACAGTATTTTCCAACATCATGAAGCATTTCCTTTAGCATAATGATGCATCTGCATTAATATAGTAGTTTTTATGCTGATGAAATCTAGTTTAATATTTTAACTTTTTAATAAATGCATTATATTAATAGCCTTTACTTAGTCACAGAAAAAGCCCATACCAAGTGATACTCAACAAATCATTTGAGGGTATTAATATTAAAAGAGATGATGAATACGCATACACAAAAAATGCATGTGTGTTCATTCCTCAAGAGAGACACACTTTCATGACTATTAATAAAAAATTACTCCAGCACAAGTGCAGAATACACTCTGCGCGCTCTAGTTTAGAAATTGCTTTAGAATTAACTTGCTTGTTGAGTTAAATTTCACTCAGATGCAGCAACACGTCTAGAGTGAGGTAACAGATGAGCAGACATATTTATTGTGACACAAATGTTGTATGGCTTGTTTCTGAAAACGTTAACCATAAGAAGAAAAAGATTTCAAAGAGCAAGGAGGAGGTTAAGTAAAGCCATCCAACATCTGTCATATTAAATACATAGTAAGGAAGGAACGACACATCTTAGTTCTAGCCAGAAAATCTCTAACAATTTGACTGACAATTGTCTTTCTGGTCTTTGAAATATAGAATATCTAAGAGTACAATTTTATCACCTGGCCAAATACACTCAAGCCATCATATTACCACCAGATTGTCCATCTTTTTAAAAATCACAACTGTACTTTAGAAAGTATCTCAGCAGCAGCCTGATTTAACAGACTAAATCTTTATAGAGCAGAATTTGTTACAGAGCAACTTTGGAGTGGTGAGGGATGAAACTTTTCAGTTAAAATAAGACATATCAACCAAGCGTGCAGACTCTGGGTCTGATCCCATCATCTGATGCTTTAGCATGGATCCCTGTGCTAGTGCAGAGCCCCAGTATTGTACAAATGAGCTTTAAAGTTCAGCTTCAGATGCAAACTTCCTCAAAGTTCCGTTGGTTCAAATAGGGTGCTCTCAATTCAGGTTCGAAAACCATTTGTTGAATACATTATTTTTTTTAAATGATATTTTATTCAATCATCTTTATTTCTTATTCCTCCTAGGATCTATAAAGTTGCAATACTTCAGATACCACTGCATAGTAACGTGGGCACCAATTGAGCAAGGCACTGCAATGCATGCTTAAGTCCAACCTTTGTTAGCAAAATACTTAAGCATGCTCTTCACATTAAGTACCTTGCTGAACTGGTATGGTTTGCTGAATCAGAGACTTGGCAAATAACTTCGTTAACAGCAACCACTGCAAGCATTCAGTCTTTTATATGCTTCTGTGACCTGACTGTGAACTTGAAACCTTCTGAGGTTTTCCCATTCCTATTTCCTATGCCTTTGTGGGTTGTGCCAATGACTCCTGAGATGCAGATCTAGAATGGGCTCTGAATATTTTAATCACAGTTTTCCTGCTAAATAAAACAGATGTATGCACATATGCACTTGAGCTCTTTCATGATTTGAAACAGTATCATTTTAAACCTCTCTTATTTGATACAGATGAACAAGTTTGTTTTTATCCTGGCAAACTGCTGTTTCCATTATTCTTGTCCTTGGCTTCTAGAAATCTGTTTGAATTGCATTTGTTTTCCTGAAGAGAGTAATTACTCTTAGTCTGCCATCTTGAGATAAACCCAGAAAACAAGCCCATTGCTGCATCTAAATGAATCTTTTAAATATAATGCAGGCACTGTAAACAATAGACTCCTGAAGGTTGGTAATAATTTACATTTTCGCTTGTAGATGTGACTACAGGTATCTGTTCCATTATCTCCAATATTTTATGGAATTTTCTCCCTTTCTGTTTATTGCTCAAGCTGTAACAGTTTTCATGCCCAAAAAGAATAAAATCTTCACAAAATGTTGTGTAGCTTGGGGTATTCTGAGCAGCTTTGCACAAAACCGGCCATTTTTAGAGTAAGTTATTTCCACAGCTGGAAGACTTTTTGGATGGGTGCACTTTCATAGCTTGATGCTTTATCTTTGCATTATCAGAATCAGAAATCAAGTAAAACACTGGACTAGAATCACTGATCATCACCAACACACAGAGGAATGCCTGTAGCAAACAAAGCATTCAAATCACTGGCTAGCAAAACAGTTCTATCTCATTTTCAGTGCTTGTCTACAGCTAACATCTGTTTCCAGCTATGGTATTAACAACAGCTTCTCCTCTAAATGACTGTTATTAAACACACAAGCCCATAGAGCCATTGGGGTAAGTTTCCAGTGTGACACATGGGGAGTGAAGTGTAACAGCAGTGCTATAAATGTACCTTACATCACACATACCTACATCCTAGCTAGATTGGTGAACTTCAAACATGAGAAACAGTGGGAGGGGGTGGAGGTGGGGAATCTAGATTTGTATTTTATGAATATTACAAACCATGACCACCACATAAGGAGGGCAGAGATAACCTGGATAAAATAAACACCATGCTTTTGCTGTAGAAAATCCGAAGGTGTCTTATACTATAAAAGAGGTTGGTGTGACATATGACAATTTCATGCAATATTCTTGGGACATCTCATTGAATTAAGTTTAAGTATCTTTGGGGTCCATTGTATTAAGTGAATGGTTTATTTATTGTAAACTGGAATGGGGTGGGGAAGGATGTGTGAGATGTGAGATCTGGGGGTTCAATAGACTATATTGAACAATGTGCCAGACAAGAATGGATATTTTGGAACAATGTGTCAAGTGGGTTTTGCTGGGGAATATCTAGGGGGAGGTGAATTCCAATTCCCAACCTCCAATTATGCAAAACTCCAACCTTTGAAGCTATGTCTTGAGGAGTTGGACATGGTCTGCTGATCACCGGTTATATGAGGCCAAGTTCCAAGGCCCAAGCAGTACAAAGGAAAGACTGAACTATTCATGGTTATTCTAGTTCTGAATTTGTATTCTAGTTATGAAATTGTAAAAGCCAGTTGAGGGTTTTGAAGTACAGACATCTACCGGAGCCTGAGGTTGAGGTAACCTTTGATAAGCTTTATAGAATTCACATGGGTTCTTTTATTGTTTTCACCTTATGAAAAATGTGCTTGCTTTTAAGGAGTTGGGTGCGGACTTATAAGTGTGGGCATTACATGGTTCTTAACCTTCAAAGAGAAAGCAAAGAGCAAAAATTCTTGCCTGGTAGGCAGTCTGATTTGCTGGCAATATCACAGTGTAGGCAGGGAACTGTGCAGCCTGGAAAAAACCCTGTCAGGAGGGAGAGAGATGTGGATCTCTGCCCAAGAGAAATGATGGCAGAGGAGCCAGGAACCTAGAATGGGTGCCCTCAAGGGGCTACAGACGTGCAGTTGTCCTGAACTGTAACAGTGCTTTCTCAGAAGTATTAGACTAGCATATTGGTCACAACTACTCTGGTCTATTTTGATTTCTGTTATCAACCTTCCCCAGCATGTTCTCCCCCGATAGCTGGCCTCTTAAATCCAGGAGAAATGACCAGCTAGAATCAAGAACCGTTCTGGACCCCTGTTGCGGTGAGTTTTCATTCTCTCCCTTCCAGGTAATAAGCATTTGGCACATTTTTATCTCTTCTTGGCTTTTCAGTCATTTTAGGAATGCCCATCCCTTTAAGGTAAGCATGTAAGACACTCAACACATTTTTCTCATAACTGATCATATACTCTTTACGAAGTGCTAGTACAACAAACCTCTCAGGCAGGCCCATGCAGAGTAGGGTTGTCAGCTGTCTAAACACACAAACCCAAAGACCCTTGCCCTGCGACGTGCCCTGCCCCTTCCCCGAGGCTCTGCCACTGCCCCACCCCTTCTCTGAGGCCTTGCCCCACTCACTCCATCCCCCTCCCTCTGTTGCTCACTCTCTCCCATCCTGACTCACTTTCACCGGGCTAGCACAGGGAGTTGGGGTGTGGGCCCAGGGGTTCAGCATGTGGGAGGGGGCTCTGGGATTAGTCTGGGGCCGGGAGTTGGGGTGCAAGCTCTGGGAGGGAGTTTGGGGGCAGGAGGGGGCTCATGGATGGGGCAGAGGTTGGGAGGTGCTTACCTCAGGCAGCTTCCGTTCAGCGGCGCAGCAGGGCTAAGGCAGGCTTCCTGCCTGCTCTAGCCCCACCCCACTCCACTCCTGAAAGTGGCTGGCAGGTCCCTGTGGCTCCTGGGCAGCGGAGAGAGCTCTGCGCGCTGCCTGCATCTGTAAGTGCTGCCCCTGTAGCTCCCATTGGCCTCAGTTCCCACCCAATGGAAGCTGTGGAGTCAGTACTGGGAGTGAGGGCAGCACGTGGAGCTCCCTGAATCAGAGTGGAGCTGCCTGCTCCCCCTCATCCCCCAGGGGCCGCAGGGATGTGCAAGCTGCTTTCAGGAGCAGTGCGGACCCATGGCAGGGAGGGGCCTGCCTTAGCCCCAGTGGACTTTCAGCACCTATGTACTCCCAGTTTGGCTTCACTAGCCTCCAGGAGATAGGATGTGATTCCAGGAGACTCCTGGCAAAACCAGGAGGGTTGGCAACCTTCATTCCAAGTGTAACCCTTCTGCCCGTCAGAGTTGGCAGCAACAAGGGCTGGGTTAAGTATCTAGGGGTTCCATTTCAATAGCACAATGCAAAACTGGCTCAAGCCCCCACCCTGTGACCTGGGACAATTACATACCACCCCTGTGGGCACCTCTAAGAGGCAATACTTCCCTCTCACAAGCACAGAGTCTGAGTTTAGCAAAAGCCTTTTAGTAAAGGAGGGAAACAATGCAGCATTATATTGGGGAAACACCAGAAACAGGATTTATGACATAAACCAGGGGTCAGCAACCTTTCAGAAGTGGTGTGCTGAGTCTTCATTTATTCACTCTAATTTAAAGTTCTGTGTGCCAGTCATACATGTTAACGTTTTTAGGTCTCTTCCTATAAGTCTATAATACATAACTAAACTATTGTTATATGTAAAGTAAATAAGATTTTTAAAATGTTTAAGCAGCTTAATTTAAAATTAAATTAAAATGCAGAGGCCCCTGGACCAGTGGCCAGGACCCGGGCAGTGTGAGTGCCACTGAAAATCAGCTCGCGTGCTGCCTTTGACACGCTTGCCATAGGTTGCCTACCCTGACATAAACCATGAGCAAAACACCCACTCCCAAGTAAGTTTGGTAGTGTTCTTTTCCCTTCAGGGCCTTAAGTCCAGCAACCCAACAGTCACCTCTCCCACAGTTTCTGTCCTTGGTCAGTGCAGCCCCCAGAGTTCAGAAGTTCATCAGCAGAGTTTACCTCCCAGTCTGGGTGGAAGTGGGGGGAGATATGGGGGCATTTTATATGCCAATTGCCATGCCTCTCCACAGGGTTCTGCTGCAGTCTCTGTCAGCCACCCTGCTGGCCACTCCTCTCCACCAGCCATCCTGCTCGCCGTGCCTCTCCACCAGTCACCCTGCTTGCCGCTCATCAATGTCTTCAGCCTCCTTTCCCCCTCACTTAACACAGCTTTCAGTGATTTCAGCTGTTGCGGGGAGGGCAGTTTTGGTGCACTCAGAACCACTAGCCCAAAGTAGATCTAACACTTAGACCTAGGAATCAGTGATTTCAGCTCTGCAGCATGTAATAAGACTCCTAATGAAGTCAAAATTATCTCTGTTATTACACAGTGGAGAGAGAAGGGGGCCAAGGTGGTGTTTGGGACCCTGAAAAGGGGCCCATACTACCAGGTACATATACCTATCCCCAGCTTCTCTCAGTTCACTGGGCTTTGGAACCCATGTCCCTTGCCTAGCAAGTGCTGCTTAGTTGAGGGCAAGTCCCTCCATCATAAAATGCCAAGTACAGTTCTACTGTCCTTGATTCCATAACCAGGATAACATGTTATTACTCCTGCCCTGATAACAAAGACTGGGGGTCCCACAGCAGCCAAAGTGACCATTTGGGCAAGCAGTCCCATCATGCCAGACAGGGTGGGTGTGCCCATGCAAACGAGATCAGCCCCTGAAGTCCTTTTCCACAACTCACCACTAGCTGTCAGGGTAGAACTCATTCTGATTCTGCTTACATAAGTAATGGAGAAGAGAAGGTAGGACAGAATTGGCAGGCCAGTTAGAAGGAAGAGAAGAATTAAGCAGAGCTCATTTTCTCAACATGTACCCCGGTAGGGGCCCCCTGCATAGGAACATCTGGACATAGGGAATACACTGAGCTCAAGCAGGGGCTCCTCTCTCCTGTGAAAAGAGGTGATGGAAAAGGAAGCTTCTATCTCCTTCTCTTCTATCTCCTTCTCTTACTTCTGAGGCAGCATCAGCTTCAGGCAGCATCTCAGACTACTATAGTACTTTATAAATATGCATCCCTAGGATAGTAGTATGCATCCCTAAATAATGGTATGCCCATTTGACATTCCAGCTGGTGAAAGTGAGTTACACCCCTCTGAATCCCACCAGCACCTCTGCGACAAGGTTATAGGGGAAGAGACGTCAACTGGAGGAAGGGCAGGCAGTGGTTTTGCTGTTGGCACCCTATGGGTTCTTTCTGCAGAGGGAGGCAACTACAGAGAAGTTGTCAGAGGCAAGCTGGTAGCTTCATCCAGAGGATGTGCTGAATTTATTGGATCTCCTTGGCACACTGGCCATACCCACTCTCAGCATGATACCACCTGCTATTTTGGACTGAAGGTCCCCAGGGGAATGAATGGTTGTTGTCCTATCCCATACCTCAGCCATTGTTGACAGTAGGTAATTGGGCACAGACAAAGGGAAATGACTCACGCAGGTCATGCAGAAGGCCTGGGGCAGAGCCAAGAATGGAATTCAGATCTTTTGCCTTCCCTGTTCTGTAGTTTAGCCCCAAGACCATCCTTTGCTCATCAGACAGGCAGACTAAGGAAGCGTTGATTAATGGTGAACACAACACTGGCCATATGTTCGTGGAAAGATGGTGCTTTTAACCAAGAAATGGGTAGAGGGCATTTCCCCAGGATTGGTTTGTAGAATGCAGGAACAGAAATTTTGTGGCCAGTTGATCTGTAATTTAACTGCACATAACATACCATACCTCTAACTCCTCTGTCCTTCCTCTCTCTGGGGTTGATTCCATCAGTTGTCAGTGACACCTGTAATGTAATGTAATCAATCTGATCAGCTCAACAATGCTTTTTTTCCTCCTTGTTTCTAACATCATTACACTGCTAGAAACAATGCATTCTAAAGAGATGTCACAGTGACAGAACATGCAGGAATGGAGCCTGCATAAAAAGAAACTGAAGAAGAGGGAAAGCATCACAAATAGCAAGCCCAGAAGTTTAGAATGAAACAAGTGATCCAGGAATTTTATTTCCATTGTTGAGAGAACATTTGTCAGTTGGACAGGAGATGAGAATGGTGGGAAAAGGAGAAAATAGTGTATGCACATGGCTGAGCTTTGAGATTATTTCAATGAAACCACCACTCAGAAGTGGTTCTTTATAACTGGAACTGGCAGCAACTAAAAGACATTTAGAGCAAGGACAGAGTACTTTTGGGCAACACTAGGAAAGCTAACAATGCATGAACAGAATATCTGAGAGGAAGATGTGATTTTCATACAAGAGGATAAAGAGGTTGAGAAGAATAGGAAGTGGAAGTAGGGTGGTATTAGACAGAATCTATGTAATTAAAAGGGCTAATATAGCATCTCAGAGGCTGTTTCTATACCAAGCTATTTCCTTTGGACAAATCTTAACACCATCAAGTTAACTGAATGAGAGGCCTGGCTTTGCATCCTTGAAGACAAGGAGTGTCTGTGACTGGCTTTTGCACAGGTGAGTGATAAGGACAGGAGGCTACTTGTGTCTCTGCCCCCTGCCCACAAGGGCCTGTTAAAGTTTCAGTCCTTGGGCATGGGGGACTGCCTAGACTATTCCCTCAACATGCTCCCAAAGAGAGTTCCAAGTGATAGGGAGGAGATAGGATTCCCCCTTCCCCACCCCAACCTCTGTAATGACCAGACAGCGTGCTGGGCAGGCTGCACTGTCCGAAGAGAGGGGTCAATCTGTGCAGATTCATGTGCACCAGGAAACTCCGTAAGATCCTCCTTAATCAAGTTGGGTCTTCAGCACCTCCCATATAGACCAATGCCTAAAAGGCTCAAGGGAATCAGGCTCAGGCCCACAATCTATATACACCAGGTTCAAAAATTTGGGCCCTATTCTGATTTCCTTTGACTTCATGGAGTTACTCTGGATTTACCCTGGTGCAGCTGAGCACAGAATTTGGTTCTTCACATGTATCAAAGAACTGACACTGGGCAAAGTCACAGCTACCATAAAAACATACAGTAGGTTGGGACTTTCCATTAGGCTGGACATCGTTAGAAGTGCAACATCAACAGCACTATACCCTGAAGGACCTGTTCTAAATCAGGTGATGTATTGTTAACGTGGCAGTATCATCTTTAAATCACATTGCTTCACTTGAATGGATGGCAGTACTGCATAGAAGTGGAGGTTGGAACTGGATGATTTTGAACTCTGGCACTAAATCAAAGGACTTGATTTATTTCAGTGATCGCTGCTAGGAGTGTTCTGTACAGCAGGGTGCTATGCGTGGCAAGAATAAAAAAATGGTCCTGGTTGCTGCATGCATGCCAAACAAAAGCATCTCTATGCTGCATGAAGGATTTGAATTAGGTTGAAAAAGCAGTAGTGCATCACACTCGCCACACTACAGATCTGCATCTTGTTTGGAAATGTACAAAAACATTCAGATTTTTCTTCCAGAAAATGATACATAGTTCACCATTTTCTGCACACTTCTGTAACTCCAAGACTAAAATTCCACTTTGTGCAAAATGTTGCCTGAGTCACCATTAAATCCTGTACATGTTCCCCCATGAGTCTGCTGAAGTGTGGGGTGATTCCACAGGAAGAAGGTCTATTCCAATCCTTACTCCCATTTAGACAGACCCCTCAGAATCTGCAGAGCTCTGGCTGTGTGCAGTTCATGTAAATGAGCTTGTAGGGTGTCAGATGGAGGGATGCAGAGTGCCACTCTTGCTTCCTACAGGTTTTAGCAGCTTTTGCTCCTCACCCCCACCCCCCGAATCCTTCCCCACTGCCAGCAAAATTGAAAGATGTTGTGGCCCAAAATGCCTTATTGCGATAATCAGAGTAAGCAAATGAGCTTGTTCAGGCATTTTTTGGCTCAGTAACAGCATGACCGCTCAGGTTTCAAAACAATTGTCCCTAAAATCTGATTCAAGCAGGCTCCTGTTTAGAAGGAAATGGCTTAATACAATGAACTTTAGACAGTAATCATTCATCTTAGTACTGCAGAAAGTGTCCTGATACAAATAATAGCATTACAAATAACCATCTGTCTTTGGGATGTAAGTATCTGAATATAATCTTTTAGCTACAGTGTCATAAATTTGCGTGCATTTTTGTTTAGAAAAAACTAACTGTTGCCCCACTTTCAATCACCTACACACCTTTTCCAGGCTTCCCTTTACACATAGTACAACCCTCCTGAACTTATCCACAAAGTTTCCTACCCTCGCCATATTATGATCATTCTTGGAAATGCACTTCTGCTGGGGATGCTTGTTGCCATGTATACTCAATAAACAGAAAGGAAAAAAGTATATAGTGCTCCCTTTCCCTGTTAGCTTTGTCTGTCTCTCTCTGTCCTTTAGACTTGAGACTTTGGGTGGTGGGTTTGGTTCGGGGACAAACCGGAAAAAACCACACTCCAGTTTGATTTGAACCAAACCCAATTTTTCCCACTGTATTGCAAGGCTCAAAAAAAAAAACCCACATCAAAAACATTGTTTCAAGCTGACCAATTTGATCAACCACAAATCATAGTTATCTGAAATATTTTTGCTTTGTTCCAGCCTTTTTTTTGGGGGGGGGGTGGGTGTTAGTAGGAGGGTGTCACTATTTTTGTGCATGTTTTTCCTTAAAAAACTGGCTAAATTTGAATTGTGCTGGGTGAGGTGTGAAAAACAAGCACAGTCCTCACCCCAAAGAGCTTGCAATCTAAGTAATATATGTTTAGGATAATAATCAGTAACAATCATTTTGGTGTGACTTACTGCCCTGCAGCAGAAGTTATACAAGAGCTCCTGTCTCATGAGCAGACCATTATGTGGACATCTTCAATGATGCTGATATTCAGCTGGAGAAATAAAGGAAAGGCAGCACAAGAAACATTAACACAAGAAACATAATAAAATTATATACCCATCAAAAAGACACTAGAACTACTAATAAGACAAGTTTGAAGTCCTAATTCTAATTTAATTTACCATGATGCAAATCAGAAATCACAGATGACAATGGAGCTTCTCAGGTGTGAGATCAGAATCAGGGTTTTAGTTAAGCATGTTTAATAGCCAACAAGGGGGAAACTGTCGATATGTTGTTGATTGAATTCGTTAATAATACAATTTCACTTTTGGTAAATGAAGGGTCTCTTCAGTTTGTGATATAGAGCTAAAACCCCTTATAGGTACAACAATCATTTTCATTATTACATTGAAACTAATTGCATTTATCGCTGTAACTGAACTGACAACTACATGATACAAAATTAAAACCAAAACCTGCCTTCTTAATTCAAGCGAGTAGCTTTTCCTCATGTGAATAGTTCCATTGGCTTCAATAAACATGTAAGTAAGGACTAGCACACTAACAAGATGCAAGATTGGGCAACTAATTTCTAACATCCAATGTTGGGATGTCTTTTTCAGATTTTAGATCGAGCTGACAACCAATACATACTACAAGGGTTTTTATTTTCATAATCACTCTCAGTTAAAGGATGCAGATGTGCTAAAAATGTCTCTGAAGTTCAGATCCCCTTCCAATTAGAGAAGAATTTGTGCAGACAAGACTGATCAATATAGGATTTTTAAAGGAGTTCCTTTGATAGTCTTGTTCATCTAGATGCACGAAAAGCTCTAGTTGATAGGCCAAACTCTGCTCTCAGTTATACCAGTACAAATCCAGAGTAATCCCATTAAAGTCAATGGAGTTATTTCAAACTTATAAACAGAATAACTGGGAAACAGAATTTGGCCCAGTATTTTTAACGGTCTGGTTTTAGAAGTCACCATGGACAATGGTACAAAATATAGAAAGCAGACTCCAAATGAGGACATATAAAAACTTAGAACATAACTAAAGTATCTTGCTACCACCTAACTCTTTTTTTCCTATTGGGTGCTTCATGATATTCTTAAAGTTATTTATAAAAGTGATGTTGCATTCTTAAAGAGAATGACTTCATGCACTAACATTAATTTTTTGAAAGTATGCCAGGAAATCATATCCTAAAGGTTCTTATAGTAGTATCTGAAAGTAGACATGGGTGGTGGGGTTTTTTAATATCCACACATCACTACTTTTAATATCCATGCATAATCTGGTCATGAGTAAGTTTTACAACCCCACCACAAAGCTAACTGGTCCCATCTCTCAATGGCTAAACATTTGTTCTTGTATCTGTGGGGTGGCTTTCATTGACATCTTTTCCTGCTCTGTTAAATGCTTATGAATATTGACATACAGTTG
This sequence comes from Chelonoidis abingdonii, assembly GCF_003597395.2. Classification (NCBI taxonomy): domain Eukaryota; kingdom Metazoa; phylum Chordata; order Testudines; family Testudinidae; genus Chelonoidis; species Chelonoidis abingdonii. Next base: position 64,842,360 of record NC_133777.1, on the reverse strand, counting down.
TTAAGACAAAGCAATTTTGTTTATTCTGCATGAGAAGGCCAGAAAGTACTGCAGGGATTTCAAGAATGGAGTTCATTGATTTTCATTTGGCTGAAGCTCCTCTGGTAAGTCATATGGACATATCAAAGAAGGAATAAAAGGTGTTTTATGGAACAAAAGCAGCTCATTTCAGGTAAATACAACTGGAGACAATGAACAAACAGCATATGGAACCTCTCTGCTACAAGGTTTAGCCACATGGTGCATGAATATAATGGGTGCGGATTTAGGACAGCTATAGAATAGATTTCTATTCCAGGAAGAAATAACGGTGAAATCCTGGCTCTGTTGAATTTAATCGTAAAATTCCCATTGACTTCAATGGAGTCAGGATTTCATCCTAATTGTTTCAGACCAATCCAAGAATAATCAAATATATAGCACTGGTCACTGCATTCTGCTCCACATTTCCTCCTTATTGGACATTATCCTGTTCCCACTGAAGTCAATGGCAATATTATCACTCACTTCAATGGAACAAAGAGCAGGCCCATAACATTTAACTACAGATTTTTGGCATGATAGTTTTTAGGGTAGTTATGGTAAAAAAGGATATTTAATTTTTTTTAAAAAAAGATGAAAACAAAACAAAAACCACCCCCTGCACATTGTTTTGTACCTGAAGTACACTTTCTTCTTCTATTCCTGGGGCAAATAAAACCAGAACATGTGCTGTGATTGCAGAACCCCACTAAACAAAGGTGATTCTGTACCAGAGCTAGCCTTAGTAACCCCCACAACTAGACACTTCAGTATTTCTTAGATTGCCCTTTTTTATCTTCAGAAGAACCTCATGTTTTCAGTCTCAATCCAGAAAACTTACACACTTGCTTAGTCCGTATTCATGTGCCTTTGAAACCAATGCACTCACAAGTAGGCTGACCAGATGTTAAGGGGAAAATATCAGGACTGCCGCAGGGTGGCCTTTTATTTTTTTTTTTACCACTTATCCGTCTGGGAGTTCAGAGGCAATTCAGTGGAGAGCCCTTCAGTTGCTGACGGTCTTCGGTGGTATTTCAGTGGTGGGTGCTTCTGTCTTTAGCGGCAAGGTTTATTACCCTCTGCCAAAATACCGCCAAAGACCGAGTGGGACTGAAGGACTCTCCGCCGAATTGCCGCCGAAGACCAGGAAACAAAGTATCGGGACAAATAGCGTCCTGACCATACTCTGGTCGGGACATGGGACAAACTCCTCAAAATCAGGACAGTCCCGATTTTATCGTGAGTAGGGTGACCAGATATCCCAAGAAGTCTCATTGTATAAAAGTTTGCAAGATGGGACCTCTTATGGATGACTTAAAGCTTTCACTGAGCATCCATTGGTTTAAGGCTTGACCCTACAGAGTACAGAGCACTCTGCCCTAGTCCAGCAAAGCGATTAAGCATGTGCTTAGCTTAAGCATGAGAGCGGGACCACTGACATGCTTAAAGTTAAGCATTTGCTTAAGCACTTTGGTGGACTGGGCCACAACACCTCAGCCAAGATCAAGCCTTTAGCCCGTTCTGTAATTGCAGTGTTATTCCTGAGTTCACACACAGTTTACCTCCAACAACTCGAGATTTAACTTCTCAGCTTGCAAAGCTCTCACTGAAGTTTATTCAGTTGATACTATCACATCAACCCAACCAAATCTCAACATGCCTCAAGTCATCAATTTCTTTGGTTATTAATTGATAAAAGTCCTGCCACAGAAGTCCAGACTTCACTTTCCCTCCTTCTCCATCTGCTTCAAATTATCCACTTGCCAGTTATCCATTCTGAAACTGACTCAGACATGTTTAGATTCAAAGCCACAGAACCTTTCAAAGTTAACAATGGTCCTGGATACAGCGCTTACATGGTCCTAGAGAACTCAGGCAAACCTACTTATTTAACCATTTACTAAAACATGTCCCTATCTGAGGACATTTTGATTATATCCAGAATGTGGAGGAGGAGTTAATATGGAGTCATTCCCAAGAGACTACTTCCTCGAACATCAGCTCATGACTGAAAACACTTAACTAATATCAGATAGAAATGGGCTGGCCTCTTATTTAAATTAACATGTTCAGCATATTTAGTTTGCACAGGTTTACTGCCATTTTGTTTACTGGGAAGTCTTTATGTGAGTTAATAGTGGCTTTCACAGCTGAAAATAACACTATAATTATATGTCAAGGGAGTCAGTATTGTGTCATTTAGGTGTATTATGTTGTTACATTGTATTACATGCCACGAAGTTTATGCCTAAATGATAAAATGCTGGCTCTCCCGCTTAAAAAGTATATATATATTTTCATGGGCCTATTGTCAGCTAAGAAAGCTATTCCTAGCTAATTACGAGATTTTAATAATTTTTAAAAAGTCAATGATCTAGCAATATGCTAAGACAGGGGTAGGCAACCTATGGCACATGTGCCGAAGGCAGCACACAAGCTGATTTTCAGTGGCACTCACACTGCCCAGGTCCTAGCCACTAGTCTGGGGGCTCTGCATTTTAATTTAATTTTAAATAAAGTTTCTTAAACATTTTGAAACCTTATTTACTTTACATACAAACAAACAATAGTTTAGTTATATATTCTAGACTTGTAGAAAGAGACCTTTTAAAAAGGTTAAAATGTATTACTGGCACGCGAAACCTTAAATTAGAGTGAATAAATGAAGACTCAGCACACCACTTCTGAAAGGTTGCCAACCCCTGTGCTAAGAGAATAAAGTCCTGCTTAGTTCAAAGTCATTTTTGCACCCTAATTGCCACTGAAGTTAGGTTGAAGTTTATACAGATTTTCTCAGAGAATGAAAACCTGAAAATGTCTGCAATAATATACACCAAAGTAATAAGTCAAGAAGTAAACCACAAAATTAGATAAAATCTTTGTTCCCACTTCATTCTGATGCATATCACTTCAAGTGTCATCTCCAATTTTCTATGAAAAAGGGCATAAATTATGGAAAACCAGCTTGTTTACATGAGATGAAAATGCGATTTTTATGAAATTCTGTTCTACTATAAGCATAATCATCTAGTAATTATTTTTTATGCCTCTGATTTAGTTAAAATTGAAAAGTTAGGTAAATAATGAATAGGCACATCATTACTTTAAACAAAAATTTCCAATGAAAAATATTTGAAGGTGGATCCGAATGTAGGAAAATATTTTGGGTGTAATTTATCTAGCATCTATTGTTTGAATATATATTTTGGGATCAGATTTTCAAAAGAAAGCAAGGTTCTCTGATTTTCAAGTGCCCAGCTCTGGAGTGGGCCAATTTTTTTTGAACCAAAACATTTTCAATGAAAAATTAAAACATTCTATGAATTAGTTTGGACTTTGCCACGTTTTCTGAGGGTCAACTCCCCCATCAACATATTTTTGGAAAAAATCAGAACCTTTCCATTTCAACATTTTCTAAACAATGTATTTTGATATTTATAATTCAAGATGACTTTTTGTTTCAAATTTTACTTTAATTTTAAAAAAGTAAAAAATCTTGAATATGAAACCAAATGTTTCATTTGATCCAAAACAATTTTTTCTACTTTCCTGGTTTTCCAAAAAATATGAACTTTTTTTCTGTTTTGGCTCAATCTGCAAGGAAAATTGTTTTCAACTTTTTGGTTTGGCTGCCAAAGCAAAATATTTGTCAATCACATGGCTCTGCTCTGCATTCACAACAAGATATAGGTTACACAAAGACCTTATTTCCATTTTAGGCACCAAAATAAAAGGACAACTTCTCAAAAGTGTTCAGCTCCCAACAGCTCCTATTGTGACATTTATAACCAGATTTTGGTGCCTAAATGGGAGCTGAGCTCTTCTGAAAAATCAAGCTCTATGATAGGCCAACATTTTCAGAAAATCTTGGTCCTGTTCCTGAATGTTCAGAAATCACCAGGTTTTACTACAGTGAGTAGAAGATATTCTGTTCCCACTATATGGTAGTAATTTTTCCCACAATCTGAATCCAAAGCTTCATGTATGATTCCATTTTTAAGTCCCCACCACAAGGCTCATTATCCGATGCAGTGTGAGTTGAGTACTTTCTCTGAGAGCAGAGGGTCTGTTCTTTAACATTAGATGGATGAGCACTAGCCTATGGCCTTGTGTAGGTCAGTTTCCTCCAAATCATCCTTACTTTCCTCCCTTTCTGCACTATTCTCTTTGTAGCAATTATGACCCAGGGACCTCTTGATACCAACTAACAGAGGGCAAAGAGGGGATGCATTGGGTTTCACAGGGATCCCTGGGTCAAGTATGTGTATAATATTTCACCAAAGGGTGGCGTGTAAGGTCTCTACCAAGATCCAGTACCTTACTGGTCATCATAGTCATTGCACAGTGTATGTACAGATAATATCTAAGTTACATATCTATACTGGGAATTATGTTCTTAAAGCCTTGACATTAAAAGTAGCTCACCAGGAGGTGACAGGTCTTGGAAAGAGAGTCTGCTCAGGTATAGAGAAGAGAGAAACACACTGCTCTCTCTCTGGTCAGGTGTGTATTGTACACATCACACTGGAGACTTATCTGCATTGCTGAGTCTGGTTAATCAAGAGATTGCAAAAAAGTCACAAGAGGAGAGCTGCAGGAAAAAACAAAAACAGCAGGAGGTATCCTGCTTTATGAGTAAAGACAATGAATTTGGGGGATATAACTCAGGTTTTTGTAGTACCTGGATCCTTCACAGAGGAGATGAATTGTCAGCATGTTCTCTCTTATGAAAGGAAGGTCACAGCCAACCTGGCAGGAAAATGCTGCAGAAACTTTGACTGAACTAAAAACTTTATTAAATAGAACATTATCTTGTTAATTAAACCTAGGTATCACAGACTATTTCTTCAGCTACCCTGCGTGCCTCATGTCCTACCCTGTTTCCATGGTCCCTTAGTCACAAACATGCTTAGGCTCTTGCTCTTTCCCTTTCACAACATGTACCTTTGTTCCTCAGTTCTCCAGCAAACAGAACAGAGCACATATGACTTCTCTACAGTTTCTCTCCTCTGCACAACTCTCCCTCTATCCCATTTCCTGTTCCTCTCACTTATATCCTCCCAGTTACTGCCAGTTGTATCAGCAGCCAAGTGATCATCACCAGGTGCTCATCATTTCCCCAATAGAAAATGACTAATTACTCCCAGATAAGCCTGCAGCCTTTTCTGTGCTGCAGCAATATCAATGATCAGGGTGCTACAGCTAGCACTCTGTCATACTAGGCTTTAGAATGTGTGTTATGATTTTATTTTACTGTTTCCAAAACTTTACTCACTACATCTCAAATCTCTCTACCTTATTAAATAAGCCTTTCCTTGTTTTCACTATACACATATCTAACTGAAGTGTGTTAAGTGGAGTGATGATCCTGAGCTGGAGCCGGTAAGCTGGGGTATACTGTTCCTTTGGGATCAGCAAATCTGTGAATTCTGTGTGGGTCCAGTGGAACAGGGGCTGCACACTCCCGGGAGGAGGGGGAAGATGGTTCTGAGGGCTTGGAGTACATCTATCATTAACCTGCAGACAGACACCAGAGCTTGAATAGACTGAGAGGGGAGTGTTGCCCCTGTCTGGTTGTGATGTGGAGCTGACCCCCACTAGACACAGATCAGACTTTCTCATGCTAAGGACAGATGGTAGCAAGGTGCTTCACAACTCTGGGTACGCCAAGAAGTGTCACCGCAATGCTGAAAGGGGGTAAAAGAGGGCATGAGGTGAATATGTCTGTGCAGGATGGAGCATTTACTTCTGAATTAGCACAAGGAGCTGCTTTGGAGCACAATTGTTCTCCTTTTCCAGTTAGACACTGCTAAACCCTGTCCAGCATTGTCCTACAAGTTTGTTTTATATGATCCATCACATCTACATAACCCTCTATAAAATGATACAGAAAAAGGCATTGGGTTTCTCAGAAGTAAGTAAGTAAGTATTTTAACATGTTTGGACCAGCTTCTCTGCTGGTATTGATTGGCACAGTCCAACTAAAGTGTATGGAGCTACGCTGGGTTAAAGCAGCACAGGAGCTGGTCTGTTATATTTATATGCAGCATTTCTTTTAAGGACTATTACTTTGATAGAGCTCCTGGAGAGAATCCTCGCCTCCAGCTGGCCCAGATGCCAGCCTCCATCACTCAAACAAGCACTTTTGTGCTATCTCCTACATCTCTCACCCTTGGGGGGAGTTCTCCGTCTTAAAGCTACCTTATCCTCCCCCTTAAAACTCTCCTTTGCCATGATGCCTACAAAAAACTTGACAATGGTTAGGAGGCTGATGTACTGATATTCCTGCCTGTCATGCTGAGCAATATTACCATAATAATATCAATAGTATCACTGTTTTCCCCAGCTCTGTTTGCATCCACTTCTTCTCTCTAGTTTTATACTTAGCTTGTAAGCACTTTGGGGCAGTAACTAGATTTTTATACTGTGTTTGTACAACACATAACACAATGGGGTCCCAGTCCTAGTACAAAATAAATAATAATCTGCAAAGTGGAAAATTATACTAAGAATTTACTGGATTCCTGCACACTAGTTGGAGTTTGATGTACTGAACAATGATGTGTGTTGTCTCATGGGTGGCAATGTGACATGCACAGAATTATACGGCAACATTGTAAATACCTAGTGTAACAAATTCCATAGAAATTGCATGGAATAAATAAATTACCACATAAATCAAACTTATATCTACTGCAGGATTTCTTGTCAGTATACAGACTAAAAAAAAAGACAAAAAATGGATTGCCCTTCCCTTGTTTGCAGGAAAGGATTTATCCCTCCAAATTAGAAAAGTGTATGTGCTCTGGTTTTGGAAGAGTGGTATAGTGACACAAGCATACGAGCATTTTGCTGAAGATTAACAACAAAGTTCCAACTTTGCTGCGCATATTACAGAGGAATCTCTCTCTACCATAAAAGAAAAGATGCATGCAAAAAGTGGTCCCCATTAAACATTTGCTATGTGCCTTTTTCCATGTAGTTAGTTTCTGGCATATTCCCTACATACAGCATAGGGAATGCTGCAAATATTACAGTGATGTTCATTACCATATTTTGAAAAGCAATTGCAAACTGTGCAAGAGAGAGAGAGTTGATATTGCCAGTCAGACCTTGAGGGACCAGGGAGTTATACAGTACTCTAGGGTTTGACTTGAGTCTCTCTGCTCCCCACACAATTTAGTTATTTTTCTTATCTGCTACATATACCGTATAAATAGTATGTACATCTCCATAAACAACAGTTGTTTATGGCTGACATTAATTACGTACTGTATGTTAGGTCCCCAGATCACCCCGTATTATCTATTATTATTTATTGGTACTGTAGTATTACCAAGAGGCTCCTACCAAGGAACTTGGCACTGTACACACAAGTTTATATTATGGTAATACCTAAGGACTCCATCAGGGAGTCTGGTGCCAGACTTCCTAAACACTGTGCAAACATTTCTTTAAAGAGGCAGTCCCGGCCCCAAAGAGCCTACACTCTCATCTAGCTGCTGGCTAGGAGTTACCACCACACAGCTTAGGAAACAATTCTCTTGCACAGGGAGCTTTGTCCTTACTGGATAACAGGGAGATCCAGCATTTTTTTAAAAAAATATACTTCACTGCTTCCAAACACCAGTTAAACACAGTGGTCACAGTTCATAGATCCCCGTAAATGTGTGCCTGCTTTTCCCCGGCACTTGAAGCCAAAGGCGTTTTTAACAGGCAGACTCTCAAAATGCTTTTAACTACTAACAAAATAGAAGAAAATTTAAACAGATGTCAAAATAAGTTTCCATTTACAAAATTCACTTCACTAGCATAGCTTGTGAATAGCTTAATTTGAATAGCATATGGACGACTGAGGAAAATTTCTCTTATGGAGGAAAATGTAGAAAACATATTAGGGTGTTGTTTTTTTTTTGTTTTTTTTTTTTTTTTGAGAGCCATATCCAAGGATGCTGTTTGCATTCTGATCTAGTGCAACTGTGGAAAGACATAACTGAATGTCAGCTAAGAAAATGAGTCTAGATGTCTTGGAAATACAACCCAAGCAAATACTTAGAGAAAGATACATACCACATTTAGCTTCAACAATGCAAAAAAATAAGGAAAATCATGAAACTTATTCATGACAGTATCCCAGCAGCTAAGGAATATATATAAGAAGCCAGGCAATGACATGTGACTGTAGTACAATTGTAAGAAGAGAGAAAAGAACTAACTGTGAGGACAAAAGCTTATTCAGCCTCATGATACTGTAACTCTATATATCTAATCTCAGTGCTAGTAAGAAGTAGAGGAACAGGCCCAAAGTCATTAGAGTATACCTAATAATCACATGGGGCAGATTCTACCTGGCTATTCTGTAACTCTGTAAAAGAAGAAGCTTTCCCTATGCTAGATAACCCCTTGATATTCTATGACACAAGGGTAGGTCAGGACACTAGAAAAGTGCATCTTTCTTCAGGGCTCCTAATGTACTGCCAAGAAATATAGCTCAGCAAGGCAGAGCCGAGGAGTGGTGGTGAGACTGGTGAATCCTTGACTATATGAACCAACTGGCTATTCTCCTCTACAAAGGAAGGGAACAACTTCTATGGGGTCTACTGCAGCACTGAGCAATTCAATACTCCTCCTCACCTTGCAGCATCTCTATCTCTCTCTCTCTGCATAAACTGTTTACTTAGGGTGTGCATAGAGGGAAAATTGGCCATTAGCAAATCACAAGTTCCTAACAGTGAGGCCTTATAGCCAACTCTCCATAACAGCCAGGGCTATATGTAAATTTACATAACATAATGTAAAAAAACCCAAGCATGATATTTTTTTGCATCAATACTGTCCTTGATAGGTGACGAGGAATCACTTATTGGCTGAATTCACCAGCCATGAATCCAAAACATTAAGGCATTCTTCTTAGTCTTGAGGGAGAAATAGGAGTTTTGGATTTTTCTTAGTAAAATCAATACTCTCTACATACCAAATACAGAGCACTGGATGATGACTTGAGGACATGTTTCAAGACTCATGAAACACATTTGGTCACCCTGATATAATTACACATTATATAGGTCACATGGAGTAGAATTTAACCAGAACATTAAACAAAATATGATGATTATTCAGTCGCTGGACAGAAAATACCAAGCTCATAAATAGACATACTTATCCCCAGGAAGCAACGATGCCCTGCTCCAGTTAGTGTCCAGATACAGTGTAATTAGCTTTAGCTCCAGTTTACCTAATTAAGATATAACACAGTGCATTATTTTGTGGCAAAATAGAATATTCCTGAACCTACTTTATTAGGTGGTAATGGAATGAAAACTCACATTGATAATTTAGAGAAAGTAAACACTTTTGTGATCTTCTACATATGTAATATTTCTTCATTTGTGTTTACTAAAAAAATGAAAGTAAATGTTATTCTTATAAAAGAACAAAGAAATTAGCCCACAGAGGGCTTAATTATCCCTTCCTCTCCAATGGGAAACAATTCTATTGGCAGCTTGCAGGACTGTTCTCTTGACAAATCAAGTTGTTGGCTGAGGCGTGAAGTGTTAGATTATGATCGACTCAGTGTGACATTGTGATTCATGGCTACTATATTACGGAAGAAAAAGGGGGATTTATGCTTCATATCCACTTTGAATTCATGGTGAAACAAGTGAGTCATTCTGTTCAATTTCACAAGCTCCTATTCTGTATCTTGGGACTGAACAATATTACAGACTCAAACATATGAGGAATAAGTAAGATTAAATAATGCTGTGCAATAGCCTCCCTTTCACCCCATACCTTTTAGAATCATGTGGAAAAAATGTTTCATGAACCCAACTCATAAACATGGGGGAAAGGTAAAATGGGGGGGAAGTGAAAGGAGGAGTAGGATGACAGTTCTTTACAACAGATATTCGTAATGCACAAGACAAGAGTATACTGGCTGCTTCAACCAGTACTTCTTCAGATTGATATGTCTAGGGATTAAGAGAACAACTATGTATAGTTAGCATAAAAGGCCTAAACATATGCCTAAATGCATTTGCAGGCCTTAATTTTTCAAAAGCAGCTTCAAATTACTTTATTCCATTGTGCAGCCATATTTAAATGAGGGTGCAAAATTAAGCGTGTCTGCAAATGCACTTGTTTATGAGCCTAACCAACTGACAGCACTCACAAATCAGACAGCTGGGGGTAACTGCAGACATGATTAAATGCTCCATCATTTAATTATGGGCACAAAATTGCACCTGTAGTACTTGAGATTGGCCTGAGGTCTGGCTAACCCTCCTCACCAGAGAACCCACTACACTCAAACAAACACGAGAAACCATCTCAAACAGAATAGATGTTCCATTGCCTTCAATGGGCTTTAGATTGGGACTTAAAAGAACATAACAATGCCAGGTCAGAAGTCACATGCCAACCCAAATAGAATGTATTCCCTTGTAAAATGTAACTTCAATTAAAATGCACGCAAATCTGAAGCAAATTTAAACTCAGCTCCAAGGTCAGTTCGGAATTCACATCTCAGCCTCATCTTTCTTATGGATCCAACCATCAAACTATCACAATGCAAAATTAGGGGAAACTCAGGAATCTGTTCTCCTACAGGTAAATGGTTCCCCACTTTCTGTTCAGGTAAAAGCTTCCTTCCTAGGTTTTACTCAGAAGTGTGAATTCTCTTTAGCTCTTTGTTGCTGTTTTTTGCAGAAAGGGGCCAATCATCTGAAGGACTTGGAGAAAGATTTTTTGCCCTTATCTCTTTTGGCCTGTCTCCAGCTCAGAGAAGGATTTTCTTCTGTACCCTTATGATTTTCAAGAGACAGTTTTTGTTTGAGAGGGTTCAAAAATAGCAAGGAAGAGCTGATTGTTATTATTTATACAACACTGTGTTTGTTCAGCACTTTGAGGACATATAAAAGGAATGATCTCTGCCACAAAGATATTGATATGTAAATAATTATTAATGTAAATGGGAAAAGGGGGGGATTGTTTATTTGTGCTCTTGTATGACTCCCTTTCATTTAAGAAAACAGCAGGAAAGATGGGTGTGTGATTTATTTTAAGGGTATTTGGCTTTTTAAACTGGATTGATGTTTTATTGGATGCTGTTCTGCTATTAAATAAAGTAGTATTTTCTTTTTAAACATTAATGTGTAATGTATTTCTTTTAGGGCATATTCTTTAGTTACTAGGTTCAGTGCTGGTGTGGTAGGGGTTTGTGTTGAAATTATGGTTTGCCCAGCTAGCATGGTACTAGGATGCTCTATGACCTCTGACCTGAGAATGTTATGCTGTTCAGTTACTTTGCTGTCTGTGAAAATGGGGAATGATTTACATTCATGAGAAACAGATTTACAATTATCATAAATTTCATGGAAAACTGTCTTTAGACACTGCATCATACAAGGGCCACACAAACCTAACTGAGCAGGAGAACTGCAAGCTAGCTTGTTCACAACCATTAATAAAGTTACCAGAATTGTTCCACTGATGTTTGACATCTGTACTTCAAAAGCTATTTTGTAAAGAAGCCAGCACCTTTATGGTACAAAACATAATTAATTGGAAAATGTCCGATGATGACATGCCAGAACCATGTCATAAAAAGGATCTAGGCCAGATTTACAGCTGATGTAAATCAGCTTCAATGGACAGCTGATTTTAAAGGAGCTACAGCAATTTACTGGTACATCATCTGAAGATCCAACCGCCTATGTCCAAATCAAGGTTATATCAGTCCCACTCCTTCTAATCTGAGATTTCTTTAGTTTAGATGGGCAAGTGACATTCAATAAGCAATGTTCTTCACTAAAGAGAAGAGGATGAGAGTACTGGGTAGGATCATGAGGTGCCAAACGGTAGCAAGAGATAAAATTTATTTACCAATACAGCTCACTACAGTAGTAGTTATTACAAAGTCAGTGGCTATCAACAATTACCATAAAGTGGCAGCTGAGACTTCGCTATTACTTCCAATTCTAGATACGAGAAATATTGTAATAGCTCAAATAGCAATGAGTAGTAAATTGGTAACTGTTGGTAAATGTTGCCTGCTGTATGAGAATGCAATTATGATAAGCTACCTGGACAAGATTATAATATCAAGGAACTATAGTTGATCCTAAGGATTCTGCTCTCATCACTAATCCTGCTGCTAAATTTATGGACTTGTTCAGCAAAACAGGTAAGCACATGTTAATAGCTATCCCTATTCTGCAAAGCACGTATGTGCTTAAGTCCCATTAATGCTACCATAGGTTCTGACTCTGTGGGTGCTTCGGGGCTGGAGCACCCACAGGAAAAAAAATAGTGGGTGCTCAGCACCCACTGGCAGCCACACCAATCAGCTCCTCTCCCTCCCTCTCAGTGCCTCCCGCCTGCCGTGAATCAGCTGTTCAATGGCATGGAGGAGGCTTGGAGGGAGTGGGGGAAGAAGCAGGGGCAGGAAGAGGTGGAGCAAGGATGGGGCGCACTCGTTGGAGGGGGCGGAACGGGATGGGAAGAGGTGGGGTGGGAGCAGAAAGAGGCAGGATGTGGATGGGACCTGTGATGGAACGGGAGTTCGAGCACCCCCTGGGAAATTAGAAAGTTGGCGCCTATGAATGTTAATGATGAATTTGAACCTACATGACCTATCAGCTGGTTGCACTAACTGATGCCTTGCTCACGTCAGGTCCTCTGAGACACTGCAGAATAACCAGCTCTTTTTGATTAGAGGGTGTAGTCATTTATTTTTCAAGCATTTCCTCTAAACTACAGACAGTACAAGTCGTCTCCTTATTTCTATTAATTATATTTAAGGCTATAATTTGTCAGGGATGTTTTTAGTAAAAGTCAGGGACAGGTCATGTGCAATGACCAAAAATTCATGGAAGCTGTGACCTGTCTCTGACTTTTACTAAAAAACATCACTGACAAAATGGGGAGGAGGGTCCAGCACCCAATGCATGCAGCAGCAGGGAGCTGTGGACCCCTGCCCATGGCTGGGAGGGACTCCTGATCGTGGGGCTAGGAGCTGGGCTGGAACCCCTATTGCCCTGGAGGGCTGGGAGCTAGGGGGTCCCCTATGGCCCACAGCAACTAGGAACTCCAGGGTCCCTTACCACTGGCTGGGGCTGGAATCTATGGGATCCACTGCTGCCTGCAGGGGCTGGGGAATTGCAGGAGGAGGTGCAGCAGCTGGTCTGGCGTGGGAGGGTCCCCTCCACTAACCGGTGGTGGCTAGGTTGCTGTGAGGCCCAATGTCACTGAGGCTGTGGAAAGTCACGGAATCCGTGACTTCCATGACATACTCAAAGCCTTAATTATATTAAGGAGTAGTCTTTGTATTTGTCCTACCTAGAGACCCCAAACTAGCCCCCAAACTGGCCTCAGGCTCAGCGCATTACACAGAAAGAGACATTCCCTGTCGCAAAGAGCCTGCAACCTAAATGGCCAAGATAGACATAGGGTTGGAAAAAGAAAGGATTACTACAGAGGTACAGAGAAATTAAATGACTTGCCCAAGATCACACAGGAAAGTTTGTGGAAGAGCCAGGAATTGAACCCACATCTTCTAAGCCCCATTCTTGTTCCTTAACCATAAGTACCAAAAAGAAATATAAAACAATCAAATACTAACATAACATATGACTCTCTCATAAATGGCATTAAGAACCTATCAGGCATCAACTTATCAAATATCATGAAATATTAGTCCCCACAAAATTAATTTCCAGTTACTCACTTATGGGAATACATACATTTTTAAATCAAATTAGAATTGGTGAAAATATCCATCTTGACACCTAAAAGCACCCAGAACCTATCTGAAAAGAAAGTTGTTATTGTAGCTCTTATTTGGAAAGTTCCCATTTTAAGAACTGCAATTTTGACCTCCTCATCTGTCTTTTTAAGGTATGTTCTTTGCCATAGTATTTGCACCGTTAGTATTTATGACTCATCACAACATGTACAGTGCAGGGGTTGGCACCACCATCTTGCACGACGGATACTTGACAAAATTACTGTACTTAGTGATGGACATTGGGGGGGTTATGTCATTCAGTTTTTTGAAAAATTACCATGGGCCTCAAAAATTTTGCCATGGACACTTGTGTCCGTGTACGGACACATTGCTTACTGTATACACAGTACCAGCGGTCAGCAAATTGGCCATTTACTTAGTACAGTTGCGTTTCAGAGGAGGTTTAGTTGACGGGGACTGGGGTAGTAGTCAGGCTTTAAAACTTACTACCTGTTCAAAGATTATTTTCCAGCCAAACCTGGATAATCCTTTAGAAAAAGAATGGATCTCCTACCTCTTGATCTTTGACACCCCATGTTATCGAAATTGATACCAGCTTTTCTGGACATGCCCTAAGGGCTGGCAAATTCCAGATTGCTGCTTGATCTTGTGTGTTAGTGAGCTGTGTTTTCAATCTGTGCTGACCCCAGGGTCCAGTCCTGCTACCAATATACACACAAATCCTGGAGGTGGGCAAATAGTGAAAAGGATTTTTCATAGAATTTGTGGGAATAAAATAAATGAATTCATTTCAGCCACGCTCATGATCTTTTTGTGTTTGCTTTCTATCGTCACTGCAGAAACCATCATTTACTCGCATGCTTATTCACAGAAAGCACATCTGAAAGTTCCATGTGAAAGTATTCACAGAAACCAAATGCTAAATAGGCACCAAGTCACCATTCGTGCTAGAAGAATTTGTACACACATGCAATCAGGGCACACCAAGATGATATCACGTGACCAGTCATAAGCAGGTAACACAGCTTGAATAGCCAACATTGAATAAGCACACAGAACTGTTACAAATCAAACCACAGAGATAAAAAATATTTAATAGTCATCTGAGTAATCTGGAGAAATGAATAAATTCATGGGAATTGCTACCTGCTTGCAGACAGCCCGCAAAGCAGAAAAGAAGCTAATTTTGTCTTAGAAGCTATTCCTTGTGAAATATTTACTCTGCGTTAGTCAGAGAACTCCCACTGGCTTCTAAGGAAGTTCCAGTCTTGAAACGATGACAGGACAGGCTACTCTGTCTGTAACTACACTCCTAAATAAAGGTCTTGCTCCTGCTCTCATTGAGATCAATGGGAGTTTTGCCAAGTTTCTTTAATGGTAAGACTGGGTTCTAAGTTTGGTTCTCATAGGAGAAGTCTGAACACAAGGCAGTTGTGCTAGGAGAATGTCACTATATGAGTATGCTGGTCACAGGGAAATACGGCTTTTGCCCCATACACACAGAATAGATTAACAGTTCCCAACCACAGGTCCAGGGCCCCCTAGGGGGCCACCATGCAGAGCCAGCATTAGACTCACTGGGGCCCAGGGCAGAAAGATGAAGTACCACCATCCAGGACTGAAGCCTGGGACACTGGGCCTCACTACCCGAGGCTGAAGCTGAAGCCTGACCAACTTAGCTTTGTGGGGTCCCCTGTGGCATGGGGCCCTGGGGAATTGCCCTGCTTGCTACCCCCTAACTCTGGCCCAGGCTTTTATATGCAGGAAAACAGTTGCTGTGGCACAGGTGGGCTGTAGAGTTTTTATAGCACATTGGAGGGGCCTCAGAAAGAAAAA
Source organism: Chelonoidis abingdonii (assembly GCF_003597395.2). Classification (NCBI taxonomy): domain Eukaryota; kingdom Metazoa; phylum Chordata; order Testudines; family Testudinidae; genus Chelonoidis; species Chelonoidis abingdonii. The sequence goes on along the minus strand of NC_133777.1, from coordinate 64,826,756 downwards.
AGGTTGAGAACCCCTGGAACAGATAAAGCGCTGCATCAAAAAAGACGGTTACTCACCTTCGTAACTGTTGTTCTTCGAGATGTGTTGCTCATATCCATTCCAGTTAGGTGTGTGCGTGCCACGTGCATGTTCGTCAGAAGATTTTTACCCTAGCAACCCCCGGTGGGTTGGCTGGGTCGCCCCTTGGAGTGGCGCTGCCATGGCGCCGGATATATACCCCTGCTGACCCGACCCGACCGCTCCTCAGTTCCTTCTTGCCGGTTACTCCGACAGTGGGGAAGGAGGGCGGGTTTGGAATGGATATGAGCAACACATCTCGAAGAACAACAGTTACAAAGGTGAGTAAGTGTCTTTTCTTCTTCGAGTGCTTGCTCATATCCATTCCAGTTAGGTGATTCCCAAGCCTTACCTAGGCGGTGGAGTTGGAGTGAGATGTCGCAGAGTGTAACACCGCAGAGCCAAAGGCTGCGTCATCCCTGGACTGCTGAACCAGGGCACAGTGAGAGGCAAACGTATGGACCGAGGACCAGGCAGCTGCGCGACATATCTCGTGGATGGGCACGTGAGCCAGGAAAGCAGCAGATGAGGCTTGAGCCCTGATAGAGTGGGCCGTGAGGTGGCTCGATGGAACATGAGCCAAGTCGTAACAGGCGCGGATGCACGATGTCACCCAGGATGAAATCCTCTGTGAGGAAACGGGTAGGCCCTTCATATGTTCTGCCACCGTGATGAAGAGTTGGGGCGTTCTGCAGAAGGGCTTTGTCCACTCAATATAAAAAGCGAGTGCTCTACGGGAGTGCAGCTGTTGCTCCCTGCATGATGAATGTGGCTTCGGGAAGAAGACCAGATGGAAGATCTCCTGGTTAACATAGAAGGCTGATACCACTTTGGGGAGAAAGGCTGGGTGTGGTCGCAACTGCTCCTTGTCCTTGTGGAACACAGTATATGGAGGGTCCGCCGTGAGATCCTGGAGCTTGGAAACTCGTCTTGCCGACGTGATGGTCACGAGGAAAACGGTTTTCCAGGACAGGTAGAGAAGGGAGCAAATTGCTAATGGCTCGAATAGGGCCGACATAAGTCTGGTAAGAACCAGGTTAAGGTCCCAGGTTGGGGCGGGGCGGCGTACCTGGGGGTATAGCCGCTCCAAGCCCTTGAGGAATCTGGATACCGTAGGATGTGAAAACACCGAGCAACCATTCTCCCCTGGGTGGAAGGTAGAGATGGCTGCCAAGTGCATCCTCAAAGATGATACCGCTAGGCCCTGTTGTTTAAGGGACCAGAGGTAGTCCAAGATGGCAGAGATGGAGACCACTTGGCCAGATATGTTGCTCTAGTGGAAGGTTTTCTGGTACCCAAGAGTACTTGTTGCACTGGGGCAGAGCAACGCATCTCAGACTGGGTCAACCACTCAGGAGCCATGCCGTGAGATGGAGGGACTGTAGGTCTGGGTGATGCAGTCTGCCGTGGTCCTGAGTTATCAGGTTCAGGTGAAGAGGTAGTGAGATAGGGTCGGCTATTGACAGGTCTAGCAGCATGGTGTACCAGTGCTGCCTGGGCCACGCTGGAGCGATCATGATCAAGCGGGCTCTGTCCCTGCATACTTTCAGCAGGACCTTGTGGACGAGCGGGAATGGTGGAAAAGAGTATAGCAGGTTAGTCGTCCACAGTATCAGGAAGGCGTCCGCTATCGAACCCTGTGAGAGGCCTTGAAAGGAACAGAACATCTGGCATTTCCTGTTCTCGCGGGACACGAAGAGGTCTACACGGGGAAATCCTCACTTCCGAAAGACCGAAAGAATAACGTCCGGACGAAGCGACCACTCGTAAGAAAGGAAGAATCTGCTGAGGTGATCCGCCAGAGTATTCCGAACCCCTGGGAGAAAGGACGCTATGAGGTCTATAGAATGGGCTATACAAAAGTCCCATAGTTGAATGGCTTCCTGACAGAGGGTCGAGGACCTTGTCCCGCCCTGTTTGTTTATATAGTACATGGCTGTTGTGTTGTCGGTGAATATTGACACACAATGGCCTTGCAAGTGCTGTTGGAACACCTGGCAAGCAAGGCAGACTGCTCTCAGCTCTTGGACATTGATGTGCAAGGCCAGTTCCTGAGAAGACCAAAGGCCTTGCGTGCATAGATGCCCAAGGTGAGCACCCCAACTGAGAGATGATGCGTCTGTCATCAGGGACGCAGAGGCCTGGGGTGGATGGAACGGCAGCCCTGCACACACCAGGGTGGGGGTCAGCCACCAGTCGAGGGAGCCTAGGATGCTCGGAGGAATGGTGACGACCATGTCTATGGCATCCCTGCCTGGTCTGTACACTGAGTTGAGCCACAATTGGAGGGGATGGAGGCACAGTCTGGTGTATTTCATCACAAACGTGCAGGCTGCCATGTGACCCAGAAGACCGAGGCAAGTGCAAACTGAAGTCAAGGGAGCAGCTTGCAGACTCTGGATGATGACCACCATTGCCTGGAACTGGGGCAGCGGTAAGCAAGCTCTGGCGAGGATGGAGTTCAGGGTGGCACCAATGAAGTCTATCCTCTCAGTGGGAATCAGAGTGGACTTTTCCGCATTGATCATTAGGCCTAGATGTAGGAAAAGGTCCTTGACAATGTGGACGTGATGGATCACTTGTGCCTCGGAGGTCCCTCGGATAAGCCAGTCATCTAGATATGGAAAAATGTGTATCCGACGGCGGCAGAGGTGGGCGGCGACTACAGCCATGCATTTTGTAAATACTCTTGGGGCTGTAGAGAGGCCAAACGGTAGGACCGCGAACTGAAAATGTTTGCGGTTGACTACGAACCGGAGGAACCTCCTGTGAAGTGGGTAGATGGCTATGTGAAAATACGCATCTTTCATGTCGAGGGCATACCAGTCTCCAGGATCCAGGGATGGGATGATGGTCCCCAGGGATACCATATGGAACTTCAACTTTATCATGTATCTGTTGAGTTCCCACAGATCCAGGATAGGTCTGAGACCCCCCTTTGCCTTGGGGATTAGGAAGTAGCAGGAGTAAAACCCCATGCCCCATTCGTGTTCCGGTACCTCCTCTATGGCTCTTTTGGCAAGGAGTGTCTGCAGCTCCTGGAAGATTAGTTGCTCATGAGAGGGGTCCCTGAAGAGGGACGAGGAAGGGGGGTGGAAGGGGGTGTGTGAAATAAATTGGAGGTGGTACTCAAATTCCAGCGTGTGTAAGACCCAGAGATCTGTCGTTAGCTGAGACCATGCAGGGAGGAAAAGGGAGAGGCGGTTGGAAAAAGGAGGGAACGGATCCTTTGACGATACTGGTATGACGCCCTCGGGCGCACCTTCAAAAGGAGGGGTTTGGCCCTGTGGAAGGTTTGGAGGGACCTTGGTTCTGGTCCCCTTGGTTGCCTCCGGCGACTGGTTCTACCCCGCCTTCTAGCAAAGTCCTGTCTCTGTCTGGGCTGAGGGTAAGAGCGGTGAGGCTGGGGGAGGAAGGGCCTGCGCTGAGTCACTGGCATGTGCATGCCCAGTGAGCACATGATGACCCTGTTATCCTTTAGGCTTTACAGCCTAGGGTCTGTCTCATCGGAGAATAGGCCTTGCCCTTCAAAGGGGAGGTCCTGAATTGTATGTTGGAGCTCCGGGGGAAGGCCTGAGACTTGCAGCCATGAGATATGCCTCACAGTAACCCTGGAGGCTAGGGTCCTGGCCGCTGAGTCCGCGGCATCCAGGGAAGCCTGGAGGGAGGTTCTAGCCACCTTTTTCCCCTCGTCCAGGATGGCTGCAAATTCCTGTCGGGAGTCCTGCGGGAACAACTCTTTGAACTTGTCCACCGCCGCCCAGGTATTATAATTATAGCAGCTAAGGAGGGCTTGTTGATTAGCCACGCGGAGCTGGAGCGCCCCAGCAGAATAGACTTTGTGCCCCAGCAAGTCCATGTGCCTCGCGTCTTTTGATTTCAGGGCTGGAACCTGCTGGCCATGGCGTTCTCTCTCGTTGACCGACTGGACAATGAGGGAGCAAGGGAGGGGATGGACATATAAGTAGTCATAGCCCTTGGAGGGCACCATATATTTACGTTCCACTCCTCGGGCAGCAGGTGGGACAGAGGCCGGAGACTGCCAGATCTTATTGGCATTGGCTTGGATCGTCCGTATAAAGGGGAGGGCCACTCTCGTGGGGGCATCAGAGGATAAAATGTCCACCACTGGGTCCTCTACCTCCTGGACATCCTCGACTTGCAAGTTCATATTTTGTGCAACATGCCTGAGGAGGTCCTGGTGGGCCCTCAGGTCGATTGGTAGAGGGCCTATAGATGACATTCCGCTTACCGCCTCGTCAGGGGAGGAGGATGAGGAGAGACCTGGGACAAGCGGGTCAGTTGAGGGCTCATCATGGTGGACAGCCTCTGTCTCCCTTGGGATCTGGGAGTCCTGTGGCTGGACCGACACTTCCTCCGAAGCAGAAGGAGGAGGGCGGCTTATGGTGGGTTCCGGCACCCGGTGTTCTGATGTGGCAGAGCGCAATGGGCCTGGATGTGCACCTTGGGCCTGATGATATGCCCCTGGTGTCCAGAATGCCCACTGTTGAGGTCTATGATCCTGAGCCTGGGGCTCGTGGAAAATCGTGGCGGGCACATCGGCATCTCTGTCTTGGGCATATGCACTGTCCGCCTGTGAAGACACGGACGGGTGCCGGGAGGGCCAGGGAGGAGCTGAAAGACCATGGTAAGGGTCCTTCTCTCGCCGTTGGTGATCTCCTCAGCACCGGGGATTGGTATCTGGAGTTATACTAGTGCCAAGAGTGAGACCGGGACCTGTGACCAGCGCGGTGCCGGGAGGTCGACCTGGATCTCGAAGGTCTGCAGCAGGAACGGCTGCGAGAGTCACGGTGCCGGGAGCGGGAGCGGTACTGAGAGTACCGGGAAGGAGGCCGAGACGTCGATCTATGCCACGAGTACGACCGGTACTGAGTAGGCAATCGGTGCAGGGACTGCGAGCGGCGTCGGGACCGTGATCGTCAATGAGACCGCAAACGGCGCCGGGACCTGGATCGTGATCGATGCCAGTCTGCTGAGCTGACTGAAGGAGGTCTTATTATGGCTGGCTTGCCTCTGGAGTGTAATACCCGCACCGGCGGTGCTGGGGGTTGATGCAGGACAGACTCCGTCATGGCTATAAGGTCCCTGGCTGTGGAGAATGTCTCCGGCGTAGAGGGGACCATAAGGTCAACCACAGGCCTCGGTGGGGAGCTCTCAGGGACCGGACTTGATGGCCCCTGTGGGACCAGAGTCGACGGTACCGCAGCAGTCGGTGCCGCGGCAGGTGCAGGTGCCTGACGGTCCGCACAAGGCTGCGTCTGCGCCAAGGGCACAGAGGTAGTGGAGGACTTTGACCTCTTCTGCTTCGGGGAGAGAGATCGGTGCTGAGCAGGTCCCTGCACCGGAGATGGCCGGTGCCTCGGTGTCTTGGCGGTGCCGGCACAGTCCGGTGCCGGAGGAGCGCTGCTAGCAGAGTGCTCAGCGCTCTGTGCCGAGGATGGAGGGTTCAAAGCTGCCTCCATGAGGAGATTCTTCAGGCGAAAGTCTCTCTCTTTCTTTGTCCTCGGTTTAAATGCCTTGCAAATACGGCACTTATCCATAATGTGCGATTCCCCGGGGCACTTTAGACTAGAGTCGTGGGGATCACTTGTGGGCATCGGCTTATGACAGGCCGAGCACGGTTTAAACCCTGGTGAACCGGGCATGGGCCCCGGCACCGGGTGCAGGGAAGGGGCTAATGCCCAAACGCCGCTGTAACTATATACACTAACTATTCAAGAACTATCAAACTAACTATAACTATATACAACAACGATAGTGAAGAAACGGAGTAGCTAGGGAGGTGGAGGACAGCTAAGCTGTGCTCCACTGTTACAACGACCAATACGGGCGGTAAGAAGGAACTGAGGAGCGGTCTGGTCGGCAGGGGTATATATCTGGTGCCATGGCGGCGCCACTCCAGGGGGCAACCCAGCTGACCCACCAAGTGTTGCTAGGGTAAAAATCTTCCCACGAACGTGCACATGGTGCGCACACACCTAACTGGAATGGATATGAGCAAGCACTCGAAGATCATGAGTAAATAAATCATTAGCAAGTGTTATTAATTTCACACTTATCTTTTGCAGACCTAAGTGTGTTAAGAAATTTTTGATAAATTTTCCAATTATATTTGCTCAAGAGCATTGGCAAAACAATCTGGGCTATTAATGAGATGTTTGGTGCAAATTAATCATTAACTGGACACTCAGCATTCTGAAATAAAACTTGCTTTGCAGTGTGTTTTTATTAGGCATTGCCAGGCTTAGGAAATGTTAATATCCTTAATAGATTTGCATCATAATAACTTGATGGACATTTACTATGAAAGTACTAAGTTATGATGGATTGAATACAGATTCCACTATATGAGCCAATTTCTCTGGTCTGTTTTTGCTGCCTTTGCGCTGCTCAAGAATGAAGCTGAAATCTCTGTAATTTCCCAGTTTGGGATATATCCAGCAAGGGGGAGTCCCCAGCAGAGGTCTGCTGGAGGAGCCTCTGCTGGCTCTTCCACATTCCCTCCCTGGCAGATTCTAGCACAGATTATATTGGAGCTGGCAGCAGGAGTGCTCCTTCAGGACAATTACCACCTGTCAAAGTTAGAGCAGCCCCCCTGTTGCTGTGAACAGCTGGAGCCAGGGCAGAAAATCAGAGAAGTGGAACCAACTCCCAGACCCAGCATAAGGTGGACACAGTAGAGAATCTGGCCCTATTGTAGTCACCTGGAAAGAGCTTTTTCTTTGCCTTTTTTGTCAATCAAATAAGCTGTAGCTAGAATGTAAAAATAACAGTAACAAACCGTATAGTGCTATTATTATAATAAGTGAGTGAATACCATTAATGCCTGCTGTATAGGTGATTTTACACTCAAAGACACATATGGGCTCTATCCAACAACTGCATATAAAACCCTTTTAGCAGATAGACTATATATGCAATGTACCTGTTATTTTCCATATTGTATGTACCACTGTATGTCAATGACTCCTAGTGGGAACAGTTCTTGCATAACAGAATTATAGTTTATCTAAAAACAACAACTGCATAGAAATTATGAAAACAAAAATCAGCCTTAATATCCATTAAGAGTCATTCCATTGTTTTAACCTTGTAGTCACAGAACACACAATGTTTTCTGCAGCTTGTCATAAACAGATAGTTAAGGGTTAATGTCTCTTTTACCAGTGAACCTGGCTGACACCTGACTAGAGGACAAATAAGGGGACAAGATACTTTCAAATCTTGGTGGAGGGAAGTCTTTGTTTGTGCTCTTTGTTTTGGGGGTTGTTTGCTCTTGGGACTAAGAGGGACCAGACGTACATCCAGGCTCTCCAAATCTTTCTGAATCCGTCTCTCATGTTTCAAACGTGTAAGTAATTAGCCAGGCAAGGCGCGTTAGTCTTATTTTTGTTTCCTCAACTTGTAAATGTTTGTTTTTGCTGGAAGGATTTTACCTCTGTTAGCTGTAACTTGGAACCTAAGGCTAGGGGGGGGGTCCTCTGGTCTACAGGAATCTGATTACCCTGTAAAGTATTTTCCATCTTGATTTTACAGAGATAATTTTTACCTTTCCTTTCTTTAATTAAAAGCTTTCTTTTTAAGAATCTGATTGATTTTCCTTGTTTTAAGAACCAAGGGGATTGGGTCTGAACTCACCAGGGA
>NC_133777.1:64724170-64817891 GCF_003597395.2 Chelonoidis abingdonii | reverse complement strand
CATTCGACACAAGTTCAAATAGGATCATAGCATCTATCCTCTCACTTCTCTTCAGAATTGTATATACTTCAATAGGTTCATCTCTTTATCTCTCATCTGTAAAGAGTTTAGAGATGGGGATTTTTTTTTAGCCGTTGTATAAAAACCAAGTCCCTTGGTTCTTGCAACATTATGGTTGCCATCTGTTTTATTTTATGCATTTCCCTGATATTCTATCTGTAATAAGTTGACCTGACATTATTATGTTTCACATGTGTCCTGGTAAGTCCCTTGTATTCTCCCAATAGTCCTACTACTTAGTAAATATAGTTATTATACACACATTTACATAGTTACATTTGTTCCTTTTTAAAATTGGTTGGGTTTTGACACTTTTTAGTCTTTAGTGTTCTCCAGGTCATAGAGGCTGCACATGGATTTATTCACTAGGTGGAGGCACTGAGCAACTGAGCTCCAGTGACCAGCAAGCTAAAGGCTAAGAATCGACATCGCCAAAGGATCATAAAGGAAGGCAGCAGGGCCCATTGGTCCTAAGCTGCAGTGAGGGAGAGTCCCTTTGCAGGGAGAAGCAAGGAGATTTTATTGTGCTTCGGGATAAAAATCAGAAGTGATGCCTAAGGTGATGCAAAAGTTGGACTTCTTTACATTCATTCAAATTCCGTCATCTACTTACAGCAGCTCTATCTGTGTGTCAGGGAGTCTAAATGAGCGCTGGAAACCTGGAACACAAAGTAAGTTACAATAGGACAGTGACTACTTTAACTTCCTGTTTATTTTGGTTCCTCATGCTCTATATAATGTGCAAAGGGACAGATCCTCAACTGGTGTAAATGGGCACAGGTCAACTTGTTTCAATGAAGCTCTGACCATTTATGCCAACCGAGGAATTAACCCAATGTCTTTATAAATAGGGCACATTTGAGCATGGGTGAAATTTATCAGAGGGCTAGGACATCCTTTGTGTCATAACTCAGTATAATAATTCTGGGTCAAATTCTACCTTCAGTGACAAATAAGAAAGTGCACTGATTACCTCTATAGCTGGTTCTCTTAAAATGTCAGCATTTGCCACACTGTTGTATCTCAGATGATACAGTTTTTCTCTATACTTTGAAAATCAATTATAAAATATAATTGTGCGATGATATCTGTTGCCAGTTGTTGACTATTTACTGGCAGCTACTGTATATGTGAGTCTATGTTGAACACATATCTTTAGGGATCAAATTTTACAAGGAGTTTCAACTCTCTCCTCGAATATTGCAGGTGCAGTTAATTTCAGGCACAAGTGCTAGTATTTATGTGTTTGTACCCACACAAGTTAATTAATCAGACATTTGCTACAGGTTCAAATACTAAGATTTTGGCCCATCATTAATTTCACTTGCAGGTGATTTAAAGGAAAAATATATGGCCCTAGATTGCTATACGAGCTGTAAACTCCAAGACTACTGTACAAAATCTATCCGTTCACTAGAATACTGTAGGTCAATAGGTCTATTCTAGGAGTTAATGGCTGAAGGCAAGGAAGAAATGAGGATACTAATATGGTAGCTTTTGTAATTAAAAAGAGGAGGGACCATTTATGAGCAAGGTAAAGAATATGTGATACCTTTATTGCATCAACATATTGTGTGAATTTTATTATAAAGCTTTTGCACCAAAATCCGATTCTCTTTACATGTTGAAAGATTTTACAGGGCTTTGTTGACTTCTTAACTGTGAATTGCATAACTATAAGACAGAAATATTTTCATTGCATGACAGGATGGCTAAGTTCAACTCCCTAATGGAGGTGTATTTAGCACTTTATAAACATTTTCTTTGCATTTAGCGCCACAACACTGGGTTGATATTTTGTCCAAATGTGAGAAAAAATTATGGATATCTTATATTCTCATTTCAAAGAGCCATGTTTACCATGGGAAAAAAAGAATATATTTTCCCTGGACAAATTCCTGAATGCTCAAAATGAAACTACTGCAAACCCCAAACCTGTGAAAAATTTTAATTTTTCGTATGAAAAGTCTATAACAAAGTTAAATTGTGACTTTCATGCTACACCCTAGTTTAGGCTTTCCTCCCAAGAATTAAATAAAAGGTGGTAAGGGTTGTTTTAGTGGTAAGAGTGGTGGATAGTCTTGGACTAGACAGCTATACAGTACTCCTTCCCGTCCTTCAGCACGGGGAACATGCTCTAGCAATTCAGCCATCATAGTGGCACATGAGGGGTGTGTGTGTGTGTGTGTGTGTGAGAATGACCAGGCAGCAAGTGTGAAAAATCGAGACGGGGGTGTGGGGGGGAGTAATAGGAGCCTATATAAGTAAAAGACCCAAAAATCAGGACTGTCCCTATAAAATCAAGGCATCTGGTCACCCTGGGGTGGGGGGGAGGCATTACTACCAAAACAAGTTAGAACAGTCCAAGGTCATAAAGCTGGTCATAAAGGTGGCGCCCTGCCTGCTCCACCCCTCTTTTGAAGAGTCCTCAACTAAGAACAACCCATCCTACCCAATTAGCAGGGCCACAATCTATGTTAGTTACTTCACTATCCAGGGAGTTTGATGCAGGTGCTGACATATTCCCGCTCTGGGTAGAGTTTCTTTTTTCCCCTAAGGGAGCTGTTGTCTCTGTCCATACTGTATTAATGACACCCTGAAATGTGTCAACAGGTTGATGCTATAGAGTTTTAATTTCCTAGACTTACCATAAATATGTGGAAAAACCACCACAAGGGTGTAAGAGTGATGACAATACAGTACAAATATGTAGTCTCTTGAGAGAATAATGGCTATGAGGAGTGGAACACAGAGCATCTCTGATGACAGCTCATTAAGAACTGAGTTTGTCTTGCAGTGTGTTCTGTAAGCTCTTTGGGGCAGTAGTGCCCAGAACACTGGGCCCTAATCTTGATTGGGGTTTCTAGGCAGTAGTTTAATGAAATAATAATAATCTTCAGTGCAGTCAATAGTTTTCTGTAAGAAATCTGAGTCTGCTTCATTAATACAATCTTCTTGGTTTAGAATGACAGTATCCACTCTTTTGTCAGCTGTCTTGATAAAGATGTTATTGGATTTCAGTGACTGCTTAGCTTTCCCTTCTAATGGAGAGTGATGGTAATGAATGTTATATGTGATTCTCAGTGGGTTGTAGACTCCAGGCCCGTTAGGAACAATATTCTGCATTTTGCATTTGCTCAGGAAACGCTTCTCTGATTTTTCCATGTTGCAGAACTGCCATTTGAGAGAGCAGATTGCAGTATCATCCACACTGTTCACAAATTGTTTGTAGCCATATTGGTCCTCACCATGAGCATATGTGTGCATTTTTCAAATGTCGCAGAAACTTGCTGTCTTAAGGATAATATTAAACACCTTGTGCCATATGGAACCATATGAATGAGAGTCCTTATAGATTTTAGCTAGGTGCTGCATGATTTGCTAGGATGGGCTATGTTCTGAGCATCTTTAGTGACTGAAGATAATAGCCATTCATGTGGTTAAAAAAACACTCTCTCTCTCCACAAACCCAGCTTAATTAGGTTTGCTGCAATTTTCTATGATAATTTAGTTCTGCCTTTGCCTTTTGGCTGGCAGATCATCCCTGGAAACCTCTTATAGAATTTCCTGTTGACTGCAATGATACTCTGTTAGGACAAAACTGATCACTGCTGCCTTCCCTGCTGTTGAATTCAATCAACAAGCCATACATAACTCTCTACAAGTAGCAAACACCAGTGAGGTCAGAATCTGAAAACTGGCTGTTTGACACAAAGAACAAAATGATCATATAACTGATTGTGCAAGCACTTGCATCAGAGTGTAACAGATGAATGCACCAGTCCATTGAGTAACCTTGCCAACTGTTTTTTTAATTAGTTTTCTCCTTGTAAATCAAGGAGACCATTCACTCATATATGAATATACAACCACCAGTGCAAAGGGGGAAATATTACAAAAATGACAATACTGTAACTTGCACAATCTTTTTTGTTACAGAAGAGTAGATGCCTCTGTCCCCTTCCCCAAGCCACAAAGACTTGGTTTTGTGATGATCATCCCTCTATAGATGAATGGAAAGCAGTTTCTTCTGGTGCTCTCAACTGTCATCCTGAAATGGCCAGAGCTGAACACAAGGCCACTGCCATGCTCTGGCCTTCCACTTCATGATGGCACCAGAAACGAGGAACAAGCACAAGTCTCAGGCTCATAACCACATGGATGCTCTTTGTGCCAGTAGACGGGCGGACTCACCCCTGCTGCGCCTCCTGCTGGTGATTTTGGGAATTAGCTCAGTTCCAGCTTTAGAGCACCCTCTGCAGGCCAATGATCCATCTGTCCTCTGGCCCCCGTGTCCCTCCCTGGACCAATGCCCTTTTACATGGGGTGCTGCCCCCTGGCAGTAACCCCTTCCTCTCAGGGTCTCCCTCCCCAGAGAACCCCCACCCTCTATCCGCACCTGGCCTCAGTATATGGCTACTGCTAGTCATTGTCTAGCTCTGCGCCCTGAGGCAGACTGCAGTATTAGCCTACTCATCACTGGCAAGGAGGCTTTGGATCTGCTGCCTTGGCCTACCCCTGGGCTGCCCACTGCATCCTCAGTACCTATTAGCCCAATGCTAGGCCGCAGCCTAGGGCTTTCCAGGCCAGAGCTCCCCAGCTCCTCTGCCTTTCCCCAGCCCTGCTTCACTCACGTACCTTATGTCCAGCTCCCTGCAGCCAGGCCCATCTTCCTCTATAGCTAGAGAGAGACTGAGTTGGCTTCTGACTCACAGCCTCTTATAGGGGCCAGTTGGGTCTGATTGGAGCATGGCCACAGCTGAGACTACTTTCCCCAATCAGCCCAGGCTTCTTGCCCCAGCCTAAAGGCTGCTTTCTCCAACCACAGCCCCTTCCCAGGGCTGTTTTTAACCCCTTCAGGGCAAGAGCAGGGGTCCACTCTACTACAATGCCACAATTAATGGAGCTGTGAGAAACATAGTGGTTTCCCCTCACAGGAGTTCATGCCAACATTTTCTTTGATTTTAATGCAAATGAGATTCAGATCTCTCCTCACATTTTCCTTTGAGTTTCCAGGTTCCAAGATGAAAACATTGAGCGAAACTCAATTGAAACCAGCATTTTTTGCCTGTTTGCACTGCAAAACAATACATTGTTCCAGGCGTATTCAATCCTAGGTCCAAGTTTGTGCAAGAGTTTTGCCAACCTGGCCTTAATTTAGAATCTGTAATAAAAAATACACATCCATCCCAGACACATCTTGCACGATTTCAACTTTTGTTGTGATCATTTTACACAGCCCTAGCTGATTAAATGCTGGACCAGCCTCAAGTTAAACCATCTTAATAACTGTATTGCCATGAGGCAAATGTTAGCTTAACTCATTGAATACTATTGGTCTTTGGTAGCCCCCCAAAGAAAAACAAAACTGGGTCTCATTCTCAGGTAATACCAGAATAGCAGAGTTATTTGGGATAGAGGAAAAGTTTTACCTTTATTCTTTGGTATGTGTTTTTTCAATGCCATAAGCAAAGACTAAACGAATTCACTTGCCTTTTAAAAAGCACAAATTAGCATCAGGCTTGGTTTATCTTTTAGAATTTGAGACAAATATTGAGATGCATCATAGAACAGGGAGAGAGATCAATAGATCAAATGAATAAAAATAGCTAAATGAAACCTAGAAGCCAGGAAATGGCTAACAATAAAATGTAAAACACGGTTATTGAAACTGTGGTTGTAATTTTCACTTTAACATCTGAAATGTCCTTAAAATAAATAATCTCAAAAGGGAGGGAGAGCAGCATGCTAATCACTGTTTCATGAAGTCTGCATGGATACTGTATAATGTTTTAATAAGCAATTTTACAATTGCCAGGACTAGAGACTTTTCCTCATTTAAATGGTACCTGATGAATAGGAGTATTGTAGGGATTATGTCCCTTAATGACAAAGCTAATCTCCTGTAATAATAGCTGCTGCTGCTGATCACTGCTTGAGTTATGCAAGGTAAAAATGGTTTTGTATGTGTGTTTGACTTCAAAGGATTTTGATTGTCAGAAAGAGTAAGGAACAGAAAGGGGACACAGGGGCTGGAACCCTAGATTGAAGAAGGGGATTAACTCTGACTATTTCAAAGTTTTGTACAATATAAACTCATTCGAAAAACGTAAGAATTTACTATTTTAAATTATTTGATTCAAGAAGCTTTACTATCATTAAGGAGAGGGAAAATGTTCAAATGCTTTGCAATGTGCAGCTGGACAAATGCAAAGCTTTATATGATTGCATCCCATGAAAATAAAATAAAAATACCACAAATCTCGACCACAAGTTGAGGTTGCTGAACTGCCATTATAAAGAGCCTATAATACCCACAGGAGTTATTTTTCCTTTGAAGAAATGTTGTTTTCCACTCGCAGCCAGCCACATTATGCAAAGGACAACACATTATGCAAAGAGGTATGATTCATACTTCTCTCCCCAGTCTGACCCTTCTCCCCGCCTGGGTTTACCTGTTTCTATTCTATCCTCTTGTGGTGGGGTGAAGACTTTCCCCAGCCAGCCTAGCTTTTTCCAGCCACAGCCCTCTCTGCGGCTGTTTTAACCCCTTCAGGGCTGGAGCGAGATGACCACCCCGCTACACACACTCCCCCTTAAAATCTCCCACCGGGGTGGGAGAGTAGGGGTTTCTACCTGCCCAGTTTCTCCCTCAGCTGGACCTGCAGGACATCCCTTTTCTGCTGCAGGTTCTCCAGCGTGAGGAGCAACCGGCCTCCCTCCTGAAGGGTTTGGGTGCCCACTGTAGCCTGCTCAGCTCCCACATGGGTTTCCCTCCCTGTCTGGGTCTCCACTGTGGCCTGTCTTGCCCTCGTGTGGATTCTCCTTTTGATTTGGGGCCCCTCTGCCCCAGACCTTCTCCCTTCTGGGGCCCTGGTCCTCACCACCCCCTATCTCGGGGCAGTTTCAGACCCGGCCTGATCTTGTGGCCTCCCCTTCCTTCTCTGGGGGCAGTGCCTTTTTAAATGGCCTTTGGTGTGGCAGTGGAAGCACCTCCTGTGCCTTCCCTTTACCATGGCCCTCCCACAGTTTGTTTCCGGCTTAGCCCTTCCCTCAAGGTTAGCTGGGGCCCTGTGAGTCCAGTAAGACACTGCCTCCTTAGGTGCCTGGGCTCTTTGCAGGCCCAACAAGTTTGTGGCCCCCCGGGTAGGGCCTCTGTGCTCCATCCCGGTAGGGACACTCCCTTTTATAATGTCCCAGTCGCCCACAGGCAAAACAGTTTTTAGGCCCTGGCACCGGCCTCCAGCCCTTGGTGCCTGGTCTCCCATATGGTCCGGGTGTCCACCCCCGCAGCAGACGGAACAACCCCCTCTGCTGCTCGGCAAGCTGAGCCACCCAGGCTCTTCAATACCAGTCCATCTTTGGTCTCTTCACCTTCAGTTCCTCCCCTCTCAGATCCGGGCAATAGTCCCACCATCCTTGCCCTGACCCTTGTATCAGGGGCAGATCCGTGCCCGCATTCTCCACCACTTGTGGCAAGGCAAAGACTCACCAGCATGGTGCCTCCTGCTGGTCATCCTGGGAATCAGCTCTTCCAGCGAGAGTGCCCTCTGCAGGCCGGTGTATCGCCAGCTGCTGACCCAGTGTCCCTCCCGGACCCCAGTGCCCCTCTACATCAGTGTTCTGCCCCCAGCAGTAACCCACAATCTGGGTCTCCCCATCCAGGGGAACCCCCAACCCTCTATCCCCACCTTGCCTCAGTGGCTACTGCCAGTCGTCATCTAGCCCCCACTCCCTGGGGCCGGCTGCAGTCTGTAAACCACTCATCATCAGCAAGGGGGTTAGGACCTGCTGCCATTGCCAATCTCTGGTCTTCCTCTCTGCAGACCCAATACCCTTTTTTGGCCTTTTATCAAGGCCTGCAGCCTGGGGTTTTACCAGGCTGGAGCTCCCCAGCTCCCTCTGCCCTTCCCCAGCATTGCTCCACCTCAGATACCTGTCTCAGCTCCCAGGCAGCCCAGTACTTCTTTCTCAAGAAGCTAGAGAGAATGTGTCAGCCTCTGCCCTCAGCCCTCTTATAGGGCCAACTGTGTCCTGATTGGGGCGTGACCCCAGCTGCGGCTACTTCCCCCAGTCAGCCTAGCTTTTTCCAGCCACAGCCCTCTCCGGGGCAGCTTTAACCCCTTCAGGGCTGGAGCAGGGTGACCACCCCGCTACAACTCTACAATTTCTTATGTCCTGACCCCTTGTGTAAATGGACACCTTAAACTTTATACTGAATTTATATATGCATTTCAAAAGCAGCCAAGACCATTGGCCTTTAAAATCTGCAGCTAAGACTCCAAGTATAGGATACAACAGAAAATTTCAGAGGAGGCAAGTAGAAATAATGTCAGTTCTATAACTTTTCAATAAACTCAGCTTCAGAAGTCATTTCTGAAGTCAGAAGTTCAAGAACATACAGTAAAATTAACTGCAGATTCATGATCAGGTGAGATAAGTCTGATGTTGAGACTGATGATGTGTCCCACAATCAGTTCCTCCACAGTTGAGAGGAACAGGTCTGTGTGTCCCTGCTATTTAAAGCACTGGTAGAAGAGTGCCTGAGGAACTCTCTGCCATGGGAAGCTGCATGAAATCAGCTAGCATGTATTTGGAAATTCATTTGTTTTATCTGCGAATCACACTAGTTACAGAAAGAGATTATCTCAGGGAAAAAATTAAGTACATTGTTTATTTTTCTGGTAGATTTCACTGTTGGCTTTAAATGAGTACTCCTCAGGGTCCTTTGGCTTGCAAACTGAGGGAGCTTGGAAGGAAGTGGGAAAAGAGAATGCACCTACTAAATGGGTTTCTATAAACCCTCAAAGCTGTGAGCCTTAAAATGGCTGAAAAGAACATCTTTTGTGAGGATATAATCCAAATCAAGATGATAATGCACACTCTGGCGACAAGGGAGAACACACAGCTCCCACCATCACCGGTAGCTATTATTGCCACAGGGAATCAAAACAACTTACACAATGATATGACTCCAGCCTTGAGGGAGAAGGTTTAGTCTTATCAGGAAACTTTCAAAATAAGCATGGATTAGCACGAAAATTATTGCATGAAAATGTCTTCATCTAAACACTCCACTGTCTTAGAGTTCTCACCAAGAAAGGCATTTATCTGATCTGTTGGACACATGCAGCGCATTTTGCCATGTTATTACCATGGCATTGAAATCAATGAGATCTCACCACAAGGGGGTCTCAATATGTATCAGGCAAGGGGTCAGGTAACTGGAATATTTATTTAAGCATAGATATATATTACAGTTATCTGACCCTCTTAAATAATACAATGCTGAGTCATCTAACATCCTAGAAAAACTGGGTCTGATTCTCCATTCGATTCTGTTGCAAATTATATGCCCATAGATTGCAGAATGTATGGAGGCCTGTGTAAACGTAATGAAGCAGATGATAGAAGAACTTAATTAAATAAAAAAAAATAGAAGTATACACAAACATACCCATATTCGGGCATCTTGGAGACTGTCTGGGACAAAAAAACTAAATGTTGAGCCTAAAATGATCAGCTGTGAAACAGGTAGCAACATTGATTTTTAACTTATTGAATCTAGGTTTCAGAGTTAACACTTCACTGAGATGAATGGGTAAATTCACTTCCCTTAGAGATATTGGGTCCCATTCTGCATTCTGTTACAGCAGTATAACACTGATGAAACTGTGATGAAACCCAACTTCTTTGGGGGTTAAAAAAAAAGCGAAAGCTTAGATTGGAAATTGCAAGTCTGCAGTAGAGAGTGGAGCAAGATGCAATCTTAAAGCATATGGGTTTCTGTTTATATACAGCAAAATTGTTATAGAACAAAAAGACCACTAAGTAACCCCTGTGTGATGCTGAGCTCCTAACATGGCTCTGAAAGAATGCAAGGAGGCAAGGAGAGATCTGGGTTGGGTATGGTCAGATGCTCTTACAATTCAACGGGTCTTTTCTTCCCTTTCCTTCTTCTTCCACCTAAATATAAGTCTGTGCTTGAGTGGCAAAGGCTCTCCAGAAACAAGGCTGGAGTCTACTGCTGTGAAAGGGTTTTGTTCCCACTCCACAGCCTTCTCCTATGTGTTCCTCAATACCGAGCCCACCCTCTAAAGACAGGCACTAGGAAGCTATGCTTTGTTGTACTAAGAAATTACATCAGTTAAAAGAAAAATCATGGCACGGATTCTCTCCAAGATTTTTTTAAAATGAGAAGCAAAATTAAAAATCTCACACATACTTACCATAAAGTGATTACACTTCAGTATGAGGCAGTATTACCAGCACAGCACTTTTTCTTGGTGGTTTATGGGAATTCTCTACAATATGAAGTTCTTTAAAGTTAAATTGCACTTCAAAGTTTCATTTACACACTGTAAAAATGATATAGTTAAGTTTTCAACAGGGAATGAATTATTCATTAAAGAAGATAATGGTGCTAAACTCGACCAAGGAGCTATAACATTAGCATAAAGAATGGCTTATGTCATATTAATTTTAAAAACAGAAAACATACAACACAAC
The DNA here is from genome assembly GCF_003597395.2 of Chelonoidis abingdonii. Lineage (NCBI taxonomy): Eukaryota > Metazoa > Chordata > Testudines > Testudinidae > Chelonoidis > Chelonoidis abingdonii. Next base: position 64,807,322 of record NC_133777.1, on the reverse strand, counting down.
AGATATTGAAGCACAGTTTTGTTTTTTGGTTACATTAAATAAAAAGCAAGTATTCTTACAGCAACCTTTCCATAGCATTTTAATCATACTGCTAGGTATTTTACAAGACATTTGATCTTAATTATGAATTGCATCGGGGTAGGCTGGGTTGAACATGTTTCTATCCTAATTTTATTATCTCTGCTATTTGATTTTATGCAAAGTTCCAAACACAAAAGCGCTTAAATGGGGAAAAACTTGACGACACATTTTTTTCTGCTTATTGGTGATATGAAAAATTAATATGTAGGAGAGTAATCGCACCTTTAATTTTCTTTTTTTTGAAAAAGGTAAGTGTGAAAAGTATCTACAGGGTATTTTGAATTATGAAAAGGACCATCTTTGGAAAAAAAGAGATTTTCCAGAAAAAGCAGTTTAGCTGTAGTACACAATATACATATAAAATTCAGAGAGCAGTAAATCTGAAGAGCTAAATTAATAAATGTAAAACAATCACTCAAATTCCAAAGGCAATTTATTCTAGTTGCTAAAGTAAGAGGCTGGGAGTCATGAATCCTGGATTAGTTTCCCTCCTCAACCCACCATGCAATAATTCACTAAACTGCTTTTGCCACACAGTCCCTCTCTGTAACATGGGTATAATGTAACTTTCCAGCAGTAGCTTATGGTACTTTTCTGTATCTTATTTAAATAAGGTTTTGAAATCCTTGTATGAAAACAATAGATCAAATAAATGTTTGAACTGTTTGTTTTTTCTAAAACTATACTATCATCATAGAAAAACTGGAAATTTACCAGTCTGTTAGTTCGGTTTAAGTAATTGCCCTTACATTCATTTAAGATTATTTTTAGTTGTTGTTCCATCTTTGAGGTCCTCCACTTATTACTTCTAAGATGAATTTGATTTAATTGTTAGATTACGGACATGTTTTTCATTTTGCCAGCAAAATCATCGCAGAAATATAGGTCTGATTATTTGTGCCATTCAGAGAATTCATACTGCTCATTTCTAACAGCAAAGGTGGTTCAGATCTGGATCTCAATTCATCCAAAGCCCCCAAGACCCAGTAGAAGGGAATGGAAAAATTGTTTGGGTTGTTCCCCATCTGTAATTTAACATTTACTTCTTTTGCTCTCATGAGGTTGGTTTTTTGAGCAGTTGGTATGGGATGACAAATCTCATCATCCTCCCATTGCATACAGCTGGAAATTCTGGGATCACGGTAGGGGCCATATCTCCTATGTTTGCTGTGGAAGACTCAGTATAATTTTTTGGGGGGGCTATTATTGTAATAATAATGATAAAGATAATAAAGGCCCTATATATTATGTGATTCAATAGTGTTGGAACTTGCTTCACAATCCATTCCTTGCCTCTGAACTGTTCTCCAAAATCTACCCTTTCATTTCATATATCTGTATCTATCTCCAGCTCTCATGGCTGTGAGGAGAACATCGAAAACATGAATTGCATGTAAACCAGTGCAGTGTTGGCTTCCTGAGTCTGCAGACTGAATAGCTCTGGGAGGTAACTCACTTGCTCCAAAAGGTTGCTAACTCTGAAATTTAAAAATAACATTAGGACTATCAAGACCAGTAACAATTCAGTGCTGATCATTGCAGCAGAAACATCCAGCTCCTGTCCTTATTCCCCTCAAATTGCTTCCCATCCCTCTTCAGGCACAGAAAGCCCAAGCTACCCTCTGCCCAGCTCTCAAAACCTCTCTCTGGGTACGTCTTCACTACCGGCCGTATCGGCGAGTAGCAATCTAGACGCGATATATCGATCCCCGAAAGTGCTCCTGTCAACTCCAGAACTCCACCAAAGCAAACGGCGGTAGCGGAGTCGACAGGGGGAGCCGCGGACGTTGATCCCGCGCCGTGAGGACAGTAGGTAACTCGATCTAAGATACTTCGACTTCAGCTATGCTATTCACGTAGCTGAAGTTGCAAAACTTAGATCGATCCCCTCCCCCAGTGTAGACCAGCCCTCTGCCCCTTACAACTTCTATGATACAATAATTCCTTGTCAATACAAATATCTGCCCTGCATTGAAACTGGAAACACAGGAGCTTAAAACAAATTGTATTTAATGACATATGAAATATCTCAGGGACTAATGCACTGATTGCACCATGCATTTTCTTATTTAATTCATTTAAAAAAGCTCCATATGTTAACATGAATGACTAAGGCTGATGCAGAATTTTCAGTCTGCTGCATCAGAGTGCAGCAGAATGTAGGTCTAGCTTCTTGGGGAGTATGCAGGCCTTCATTATAATAAATAATAAATGTTCAACCAGCTCTATTGATAACTGCATATGTTTTTTCACTCAACCTTCAATTACTTTGCTACCTCTCTAAAGTAATTATCCTTTGAGGATGTCTTTAATCATTGTAATATATTTCAGAAGTACTAAGGGCCCGATTCAAAACCCAGTCTAGTCTATGGAAAAAGTCCCATTGACTTTAATGAGCTTTGGATCGGACCTCAAGTGTGTGAACATGGAATTGTGTTAGGACTTAAAATACTGTCTTAGGCTATTCAGAGAGCACATCAAGAAGCAAGTCACATATATCATGTTGGGGAATGTAATGTGTCTTTTCTTGAATCCTGGTCTAGCTGATAATGCCAAAAGTTCAATATTTCAAAAGAAAATAGTACTAAAAATATAAATTAGTCTGAAATCAGCCATCTAGCAACAGATAATACAGATTCTATTTGCAATAATGAAGAGATACTAATAACAGATATAATATTGTCACAGGATAATGCTTTCTTGTTTGCTAGATATATGGCAAGGAAAAGCAGGGATGTTTATTTTCAAAGTGAGAGGCACTGATATTGTGATAATTTTCTGTCTTATTAGCTTCAGTTCTATTATGTAAAATTACTGATGTTTGGAAATAATCTTTGTATCTGATGGATACCGAAGCAACAGGGTGACCGTTGCTCACTCTGCCATTATGGAATGAGTGTATAGAATCATGATTTGAATTCACCTCAGTTTAAATGACTGTCATACACTCAGGGGTGCAGGATCAGGAATCAATGGTCTGACCTGTTGCAAAGCAGCTGTATAGGCTGTGATTTTCAAAAGGGCCTCAGGCTTTGGCTTTTTGTCTACATTTTTCAGATAACCATAGAGACTAATATGTGTGGGTGCGTTTTATTGTCACTTAGACAGTTAGTTACTTTACTGTCTCTGCAAATCAGGAAAACAGATATCAAATTTGTCTACAAAATTACAACCAGTAGGATATTAATTTTGCAGACAAATGAAGCAGAAATTATGGTCACAAGAATAGCTCATATACCAATGTTATGCAGTAATGGGTAACGCTGAAAAGATGTGTAGGTTGAGATTCAGATTAGCATTCAAACTTTTGGATGCTTATCTGAACTTAGTCTGAATCATTCAAATATCTCTGCGCTGAAAACATGGTGAGGGTAGGCTGTCTTGTGGAAATTCCTGATTCTAACTAGACCAGAAACCCCAAGGGAACATAATACTGCACAATGAAACCAAAAGAGACAAGCAAAAGAATGGAGAAAGAATACATAAGAGAATATAGATAGGGTTGCCAGGCATCAGTTTTCGACCAGAACTTCTGGTCAAAAAGGGATCTTGACAGTTCTGGTCAGCACCACTGACTGGATCATTAAATGTCCAGTTGGCAATGGAGTGGGGATAAGGCAAGGCTCTCTGCTTGCTCTGACTCTGCGCGGCTCCTGGAAGCAACTGGCATTTCCCTCAGGCTCCCAGGCAGATGTGCAGCCATGGGGGCTCTGCATGCTGCCCCTGCCCTGAGCGCTGGCTCCACAGTTCCCATTAGCTGGGAACCACGGCCAATGGCAGGTGCAGGGGCTGCAGCTGCAGGGGCAGCACCTGCGAATGAAGGAAATCAGCAGAGCCACCTGACCACACCTCTGCCTAGGAGCCCGAGAGAAAGGGCAACTGCTTCTGGGAGCCACCTGAGGTAAGGCCACCCAGAGCCTGCACCCTGAATCCCCACCCACACCCCAAACCCCTTCCCCTTCCCCAGCCCTGAGCCCTCTCCTGCACCCAAGCTTTCACCCAGAGCCCGCACAACCTCCCACAGTCCAAAACCCTCAGTCCCAGCCTGGAGCCCACAACCTGCACCCTTGCCCTCCAGCCCCACCCCAGAGCCCACACCCCCAGTCGGAGCCCTCATCCCTTCTGCACCCCAACCCCCAGGCCAGCACCTTCCCCCACACCCTGAACCCCTCATTTCTAGCCCCACCCCGGAGCCCGCAACCCCAGCCCAGAGCCTATTCCCCTGCCCCATCCTGGATCCCCCTGCCACATTTCAAACCCCTCATTTCTGGTCCCACCCTGGAGTCTGCATCCTCAGCCAGAACCCTCACCCCCTCCAGCACCCCAGCTCCCTGCCCAGGCTGGTGAAAATGAGCGAGTAAGTGAGGGTGGGGGAGAGGGAGCAACGGAAGGAGGGGGAATGGAGTGAGCGGAGTGGAGTCTTTGAGAAGGGGTAGGGCCTTGGGAAGGAGCAGGGCAGGAGGCAGGGCAAGGGGGTTCAGTTTTCTGCATTTGGAAAGTTGGCAACCCTAAATATAGATGATACATGCACACACACATACACACACACAAACACACACACACACACACTCTCCTCCATCCGCACCTCCCCTGGCATTCTCTATCTTCCAATTTCATTTTCAGCTCACAGCGGCCAATTATCAGTTTAGCAAGTGGAGGGGATGTAGAGACGAAGGAGCTAGGCCACTTTAATTAACACACAGACAGCAGAGGTTTATTTTGGTATTCCTTTCTCTTATGAAGAGACAATGCTCCTGCTATCAGACACTATTAAAAATGCATTTATTTCATATTCTTTCATAATGTTCTCCATAAGGAATGGAATGAACCTCAGTGCATATTTTGTGAATGATTTATCAAGAGGTATTACAGATTGATGATCTGGTTCACAAGTCTCCATAGAAGGGATGCATCGCTTGTGTTAAAGGGATCTCACAATGGCTAAAATATTCTTCATTTAAATAAAAAAAGAATGTTTAATCACAGAGAGCAGCTGGCTTAGCCTGTCTCCCTGCCCTTAGAATCTCCAAATCTCAGAACTATGGGCACCAGGCCCTTCTCTCCTCAGACCATGTGGGACAGTAGGTTCCTCTGGGAGTGGCTTGTAAAAGGTCCCATCAACTCTGGACCAGCAGTGTCTGAGCAGCTGTGGCTGCAACTTTACAAAAGGGGACTCTTGAGATCTTGTGACATCATCACAGAAATTCCCCATAACAGCCTTTATGCAAATAAGCCTTGTGAAGAGGAGGTGATGACTTTTGGTGGGAGGATAAGGATGTAGTGATTGAGTTAGTGAAAATTTGGGGTGGGACAGATCCCTCAGAAACTGCTCCTGCCTGGGGATCTCACGCTCTAGGAGTTCCTAGAACTGTTAGCAGCTAAATGCTCTCTCTCTCTCACATACACACGTCTTGCTGGTTTTCTGAAATTTTCCTTTAATTCTACAGAGCCAATAGCACAAACTAGCAATGACTGCGTGGCACTGTCTATGTGCACTCATGCACTCTTTCTTGATCTATGCACCAAGCAAGAATTTTGCATTTCATAGAACATTTAAAGCTTGCTGCAGTGATTCCTCGTGGTCAAGAATCAAAATATACAATACACTATGTTACTAATACAAAATACAGGGGGTGGAGGGAAGGAAGAAAAATCTAGTCAGCATGATCTTCTCTTTTCTAAATGAAAGGGAGACATATTGGACACACTATTCTGGTTGTAGCAATGGAAAGCGACATATAGTTAACTGGTATAAAATGGCACCTGCATTCACCCCCAGAGGTCTCACCACTTCCCTCCTAAATACAAACTAGTTTCTACAGTGTTTGCAAATCACTGTGAGCTCCCAAGATGCACAGTACTAAATTCAGCAAATGCAACTTTCCTTCTCTGGCCGTGCTACCATAAGGCAAGCCAAGCTGATAGACACAGACATTGTGCTGTTTGTTGTATAAGATGAAGTTAAAGAAGAAATTGTATTTCTGCAGCTGTTTGATAAACTCTTTCTCTATAGACGTGGCCAGGAGCTGATTATGCTGCTCTACCACATCACACAAGCTATGCTCATAGCAACACTGGACACCCTGAATTCAAAGGAAAGGGAAGAGACATATTCAAAGGAAAGGAAAGAGACATTCATCTATGTTTTGGAAGTGATAGGGACATGCCAATATTTGAACATGTGTGTGTGTGTGTGTAAGACGCACCCACAAACCAAAGATGGTTTCAGGAGGCTCAGACCCAACCTCCTAAGATTCTTAGAGATTGAGGGTTGTTGGTTACAAGCACCCAACTCACAAGGTGAGAGGGAACAACCTCTTACAGCTCACCTGAGGGATGGTGCACTCGCTGAAGTGAAACCCTGCTTCTGTGCAACCCCTCAGTACCACAGGAGACAAGTTCCTCTTGTGAATCTGGGGCACTGTACATAAGTGAGGCTCGCCTCCAGAGGGACACGGGAAAATCGGCAGGTGAAGGGGGGAATAGCTTCCAAATATCCTTCACTCTCATGTTACTGAAGGCTTGTAAAGATAAGCCAGTTCCCAGACATATCCTGAATATTTTACTATTAGTGTAAAGTACTCAGTTGAAACCCTTCTTCTTTCTTTTTTCTTCTTTCTTGGTTTTATATATTTTAGATTTTCAAAGCAGGAGGGATTAGTGAGAAATGGATAATGACAGAGAAAATGAACAGATATTCTGATTGGGGCCTTTGGGCACTAGCACAAAAGAAATAATAAATAGCAGTAACAACACACAGATTTTTACTGCAATCATTTACAAGGAAGATATATTACATGTGACCTATATTATTGATTAAAAAACTTATGTTTTCATTTAGTAGTATAGCTTCAGAAAGGCAAAACATATTCCATTACATTCCTCCATCTTCTCATTCATCTGAAATTAATATATTTTAATAGACTCATGTGTCCACAATTAAGTCCCCGTTAAGGACCCACTTCTGCCATACTGCCTACAGCAAATTGCGTTAGCTTTCCTATAAACTGCACAGAAATGATCTATGGTTGTTTCTGTTCCCTTTCTCTTAATCGCTACATTTTTCTGTGCTTGGGCCCAGTCCTCCAATGTATAATGCATGGGTAAAATGCTGTCCCTGCATGAAGTCCCACAGAAGTCAGTGAGGATCTGTGTGGGTGGAGCAATTATCTGCTGATTGTACATTGAAGGATCAGGGTATTAGATTTTGAGCTCCGTGGAACAGAAACTGACATTCTGGAATGATTGGAAAGTTCCTGGGACATATTGGGTGCTACCAATAAATAAATAATTTCAGGAGTCACACAACCCAACATACCTGTTCAATATACTGAGACTTTTCATAGTTTTACATTGTTAATTATCTGTTCAGTTACCAGCTATCCCATTAGTACATTCTTATAGATACTTTGACTAGATCCCCAAAAGAGTGCTGTGTCTTTAAGTATAATTTTAACCTTAACGCTCATGTTTAATCTCTCAATAGCTTCTTCCTGAAAACTGTGATCCACTTGGAATTCCACAACATGTGTTGCTGTTGCCCCTATTCCAGAACACAGTTCTAATCCTTGTCAGTTTTTTGAATACCTGCCTATCTTTGCTCAAAAAGTTGTTGTGGGATGCACAGCTGAGGTATTGACTTTTTCAAATCTCTTATCACTCCCTGCCATAGACACTTTACCTTGAATCACCCTTTGCAAATTTTAGAACATTTTTCTAACAGAAACTGCATATTAAAAGATATGTAAATCACGCTTGATTAAAGTGCATTTATAGGAAAGAAATCTTTCATTATCTAATATTTTATGACTACCTTCTTAACCAAACTAAAATTACCCCGAAATAAAATGTTCTTGCTGATGACAATGCTCTTGTTAATGTTAGAATTATAAACTTTGGGAAAATGTAGGGCTAAAAGGGTCAAGTGCTTTATTATTGAAAGCAGTCTTAACACTCTTGGTACTCTATAGATAGCAATATTATCTCCACGCTGGGCACTATTATGATTATAACTGCTCTTTGTAATTTCAGCCACTGATATGCTGAAAAATCTAATAAGTTTTAATAACAACAAAGGGTCAAGTGTTTTCATGTAGAGTTTAATGGAGACTTTTAGACAATCTAACATACTGCAGCGATGCCAATGACAGTGGCCCAGTTATACCTCTGTCTTTTAATTAACCGAGACTGCGTTCTGCTCCTCTCTGATTGCTGGCGATTATTAGACTGGTGACTCACCATATGACATCAGCCCGTAACAGAACCCCTTGCTCATCTTTAAAGACCTTTATTTTCTGGTGATTAGGGAACATTTAGTAAATAAGTTTCTTTCTCATTATAACCCCATATTAAGTCTAAACATTCATATGGAGAATAGTGATACAACCCATCTTAAGCTGAAATGTCGGAGTAGGGTTAAACTCCAGTTATATTTAAGATAACTTAGTGGGCCAAATGTTGCTCTGAATTACATCAGCACAAATCTGAGGCATGCCATTAACTTCAGTGGAGTTATTCCGATTTACACCACTACAGCTGAGAGAAGAATTGGAACCCCTAGTATTTTCTTATCATGGGATACTGGTGATGCCCATTGAAGTCAATAAAAGTTATATTTTTCCTATAGCAGAGGAATGGGGTTGCCTTTTGTGCTTAGAATTTCATTTTGTGGCATCACTATTATTGAAAATGACAAAAGATATTGAAGCAAATTCTAGTTATTACTGTATATCTTGTAGGATCTGATTTTCTTTAAACTGCTTCTGAAAATTTAGGTGATATTATATTCTTATTGAAACAAACAGCACAGAGTATTATATAAGATAAGGAGACTAATATTTACTGTAGATACCAGGCATCACGTACAGCATCTAGAAACTTTCTAAGGCCATGACTCCTGCAAAACCTGCTCCCCAAAAGGCATATATGTATTAAATAATTTGAAGAGTGACATCATTATCTCCCTGTTGAGCGTTATGAATATAGCAGTCGGCAATTTTCAATCAACTGAAGCAGAAGATTTGACCTTTTAAAATGGCTGGTTTTGTCAAGAAATCAGTAAATGAGAGAATTGGTAGCTGTCATTTAACATTTTTTCCCATAGTATATGAGCACATTCAGAGCTTCCAAAACAAGGATATGCTTCTACCTCCTGTAGTTCCAAGTGATGTACTCCCTGTCACCACAAATCCTTCCCCACACTGTCCTCGGTATAGAGACTGGAGTGCTTATCCAGACCAGTTCTAGGACATGTAGGACAAGGGAAGCACAGTGCCATCAGGAGTGCAAAGGAAGGGCAGATGCTTGTGTGATCCTTACAGCGTTTCAGTGCAAGAGGGCAAGAGGCTCACTGGTATCTGATAGTGAGTTTCAGCTGGACTGACCACCTCAACTCATGAATGTCATAACCCGTATCTAAAAGGTGTCATGTAAGAGCTCAATAGAAAGCTAATAACATACTGTTATTAATATTATTGTGTGGTGCATGTACAGTAGGAAAACTCAAAATTACAAGCATATTGGACATTATGTTCTTAAAACATGTCCACCCCACTGTAGAAAAGGGAATGTGGTTCTGCCACCTTCAGTACAATTTACATAAAAAGGTAAATAGGACGATCCAGCTAACAAGGGAAGAAGATAACCACTCAGCATCACAGCAGGGCAGAAGATTATGGGAAACAGAGCAATTAGCATTTTAGCAAACACTAGCATGGAACTTTCTTCATCAGGTGACTACATGTTGCCTTCCTCATAGCTTGAATGAACTTTATTTTGGGGAGTAATCTTCAAAATAATCCATTTCAAGGGTTTACTGGACTATAAAAGAGGGGCAAAGAACTCCACATGATCTTTTACCTCAGAAGACAAAGGAACTGAGAACTTTGTGGGGGATCCTCACTATACACGTGGCTAGTCATCACGCTGGAAGGTAGAGTGATGAGTCTTACCTTGAAACATGACTGTAGTTTTGTTACATCTTAGTCTCTAGGAAGCATTTTTCACTTTTATCTGTTTGTAACCATTTCTGACTCTATCCCTTATACTTGAACTCACTTGAATACTTATATTCTTTTGTAAATAATACTTGTTTTACTTTCAGTCTAAACCAAGCCCGGGCTGTGCCTGACTTAAAGTGATTGTTAACTCCAGTTAAAGTGATAAGCTGTGCAGTTCATCTTTTTAGAGGACCAATTGAACCTTATTATTCTTCTGAGTGGTCCAGGAAAGGCCTGGACATTGCAGAGCTCATGGTCTGGGGAAAATTCAGAGATAGGTTGTGTTGGGGTCACCTTGTCAGACATAACCAGAGCTGGTGTGTGCCAGAGTGTGACTGAGCTGTAACAAGCAGGCTCAGAGTTTCTGAGTCAGAGCTGCTTAATACAGACACTCAGTCCATGTTTGTTGACTAGCCATCGGTGTTCAAGCTGTGATCCACAGCAGCAGAGCATCGAAGGCGTCCAGGATTACAGGGCAGGCAGTGACACAACTCTGACTGGTCTGGGATGCATCCCAGAATGTGACAACTGGCACATCATTAGCAAAGCGTACAGCATGGTCTCACCACAGTATAGGACCAGCTACGGTGGCTGGTGAGGAGGGGACAGACTGTGAGGTGAAATCCTGGCCCTATTGAAGTCCATGGAATTTTTGCTATTGACTTCAGTGAGGGCAGTATTTCCTCTATGGCCCTGTTTTCACCCCAATCCCTCTGCAGCTTGTTGCAGATGGGGTGCACTCAGCCTGTATCCAGGGGGCAAGTAAGTTAAACTCATTGTATCCCCTTCCCTCCCTTGCTTACTTGCACTGGCACAGTCTAACTTATGCCTTTCATCCTTGGAACATTATTTAAAATATTTGTTCAGATAATGGACCAGACTCACTATTTTCAATTTAAGTTCAGTGCAACATAAAATGTTTAAGATCAGAGCTAACTGTGGCCTACTGTATATCAGGGAGGCCAAGAGTGTTTGTCACACACGTCAATGAACATACTCCCATCAGTGATTCCATTATCCATTTACACAGTGAATATATATCTAAGTGTATATATTTCTTCTCACCCTGAGTGGCTACTGTCCTGGCTAAGGATACGTTTTCATCACAGAGGTCACGGATTCTGTGAGACCTCAGTGACTTCTTCAGCTTCAGCCATGTGCCTCAGAGAAGTGGGGGCTAGAACTGTTAGCCTCTACAGTGGGGGATGGAACCTCCCTTCCCTGAGCAGCAGGGCTCAGGCTTCAGTCTACCGCACAGTCAGCCTTCCATCCCGTTATTTTTAGTAAATGTCACAGATAGGTCACAGGCTTCCATGAATTTGTTTATTGCCAACAACCTGTCCATGACTTTTACTAAACATAACCGTGAAAAAATCTTAACCGTAATCATGGCATTTTAACTCACTGGTAGACTTGTTTACTTATACAGTGAATGATTAACTGTGTGTGTGTGTATTATCACCCTTCACTCTGAATGGCTATTGAAATAGCATCTTACTCCTTGGCAGTGTTGTCAGCATACTTTGAAATCAATAAGATGACCTCAAAATGGGATGGGAAGAATAGATATCTATATACTGTGGTCCCTCAGTTCCCTGTGGCAAAAGTACTTGTCCAGTGTTATCACTAGGCATGTCCTGATGGTCCATAAGAAAGTGTTATCAAAACATGTTTAAGTTCCAGCAGTAACAAAAGGGTTAAGGATGAAATCATGTCAGCCTACCTGAGTATTCAAAGTTTTAAACAATATTATTGTAGCTGTGTTGTTCCCAGTGTGTTAGAGAGACAAGGTGGGTGAGGTAATATCTTTTATAGGACCAACTTCTGTTGGTGAGTGAGACAAGCTTTCAAGGAGAAACAGTGATGTGAAGAAGAGATCTGTGTAAACTTGAAAGCTTGTCTCTCTCACCAACAGAAGTTGGTCCAATAAAAGTTATCCACCTTGTCTCTCTAATAGTGAAGGTTTTGTCAGTTTGAATCACAACCTTAACTTTATTATTTAAATGAGGCTTTTGTATTTCATTAAATACAATGCAATTATATTTGCATTTATGATGCACCATAATTGTAATAGTAGGACATTGTTCTGATGATAATGTTCATTGACCATTCATAATGCATCTGGCTTATGCCATGAATCATAAACCTATCATCATCTTTCTTATTTTACTTGCTACTAGAGGGCTTTATTTGTAGATTGATGCCCTAAATACACATTTTTAATCTCTAGATGGTACAAGATTCCTCTTATCATGCCTTAATAACACGCAGTGTTATATACCTGCCCAAAAGTGAGCTACAGTCTAAATCCTGATTTAAATGCTTAAAGATTCTTGTTTAGTTACATCAGTAATAGGTGAATCCTGGAAGATATATGCTTTCATTATGTGAACTAATATCAAGACTACTAGCATGCTAGCAATGGCCAACTTTTGGTCTTACATCTTGGCCAACCCTTTGACTTCAGACTTGTTTATATACATATAACTAGAGCCAAGAAAAAAATCTGAATTTCTGCCCTGTGGGAAATTCCACCATTTCAATATTTGTTTTTGTCCTGAATTGAGACAAACCATTCAAATATCTAAACTTTCATCAAAAGAAAAGTTCTAAAAACTGAATCAGAAATGTCAAAACATTTTATCTCAGTGTGCTGAATGGAAATTGCATCTGCCTATCATGCTGCGGAGACACATAGTAAGTATGGTATAGATGCCTCTTGCCCCTGGTCTCCTCAACGTGCCAGGCTCTGTGGCCACACTATGTCTTCTGTGAGGCACCTACAGTTATGTGACTCTTAAGAAGCACCACATGGCTCAGTAAAAGTGCAGGGCACAGTGCATCATGGGAAATGCCTGGCAAATGAACATGAGAATGGAGGATGAAGCACCCAAACTACAGCTCCCATGATGCACCATGACACCATGCACAGATGCAGTTTAATGTTGAACAGACTCAAAATATTTTGGTTCTGTTCAACCAACTGAAATGCTTCAATTTGAGTCAAACTGACCCAAAACAAAAGACTTCCTGGTGAAAAATTAAAAAGTGTTATCAAAAACAAAAATTTCCTGTGGAAAATTTCAGTTTTGCAAAAAAACATATTTTCTATCCAAAAATCACATTGACAGAAAATTTCCAACCAGCTCTCTATATAGTTGTTACATATCTATTAGCATATTTTATATATTCATAGGTTCAGACCTTTCAGATATCAGAAGCTGCAATGGGCCTCTGTGACAAAGAGAAAATCATCATCATATTTATCAGATGCTGACTGGGAAAACAAAAACGAAAGCAGCAGACTCATTTAGATTACTTGAAAGAAGAAAATGCTACCAACGAAAACGATGCTGCCTGTGGAAGATAGTCCATGCTGTTTTAATGACTAATTATTGATTATGAATGCATCCCTTCACTCTGCAGTAGTACAATAATCAGTAAGCACAAAGCCTTCTTCCTGAATGTGCTGAGACTCTGGTTCTAGGCTGGAGTTTCAACTGAGGATACTCTGGACCTGTTCTGCTCACTTGAAAGTAAATTTCAGTCCTCCCACTAACTGGGAAGGGTTACATTTCTATTTTGAGTAGCATTTATGAAAGTAAGTCTTTCTGAACGTAACTTGTTACAGAATTGCTCTAATTCTGTGATTAATTTGCAGTGTTTAAAAAAAATCTGAATCCTTACTGTATGCCTGTTGGAATATTCAGAGGGAAGACAGCAGTTCAATTAGTTTAACACATGAAAGCATATTACTGTTGGGCTAACAAATTACATCTGGTCCAGCATTTATCTAGATTTTAAAAAAGAGGTTCAAGAACAGAAATTAAACAGAAGTTTCAAGTGTATGCAAACAACTCATGGATCTACACTTTTAAAGATGGATTTCACTCAGAGGATAGAGCTTTCAGGCCCAAGATTATTGATCTTTGGAATTTATATTTGTTTCTTAATAAATATAGGATGTGGAAGGCCAGAGACAAGTGAGTCCTGACAAAACCTGCACAGGGAAATGTACAAATAAAATTCTCAAACAATTTCAGGCTCAGCTGTTGCAAATCTTCCCTAACTTCTCCATTAGTATTCAACAGCTACTGTAAGTGGTGTGATATCATCTCTGGAATATCCAAAATCCAGGCTAAGGATCACAAAACTGCTGACTGTAAGGCCAGTAGAGTATAGATAGGCCAGCAGAGCATCCTGCCTTACAGACTGCAAAATGTGTTCATTTTCCTGAACAACTATCAACTAAAGATTTGCAGGTTACCCAGCTAAGGAGACAGATACTTTTGCATATAAAGGTACTTTCACAATAGGGCTAGGCAAGCAGTTTGCCTCAGAGCTTAGCATCAACATGTATCTACATCATTCTCGGAAGAACCACTTTCAGAAGGAGGGGCTGTTTTGGGGAATAACATTACAATACTTTGGCATCTGTGTGACATCAGAGCTAATCTATGAACACCGAAGGTATCTTTGGTAGGCGGTACTGGAGGTATTTTGGTAGCTGAGTATCATGAATGTTTCCTTCTGTTTATGATGACTGATGGAGAAATAAGACAAACATCTATCAGAATATTTCATGGAAATGTCATATTGTAATTAAAATTCATTTCACTGTTCTGATAAAGTAATCACCTGAGATAGAAGAGCTGAGTAGGATTTAAAGCTATTTTACAATCACTCTGCAGAGTAACTAAGTATATAAATAATGACATAATGTTTTCTTTTTTGGTAAGTACTACAGCCTAGGTAGGCTTTTATGCCATTTAAATATATGGATCACACTGTTATTATTCATTGCTATTTTCTGCTGGTGTGCATAGTGCTTTACAGACAAATATAAGATGACAAGGTTCTTAGTAAATATCATTAATATTCATACAATATCACTGAACCCCCAAAATATTCATAAGGTCATGTTTTATCACCATACCTTAACTTAAAGATATTTTGTAATATATATAAAGATATTTTGTAATATTTGGGCTTTGGGTATAATGTACGGTATCTGTTTAGCGGGAAGAAGACATTTTACACTAGAGAAATTTCATGCCAATAGGACCTTTTGTTGGCTGGAGAGTGCAGAATCTGCTTACATTTATTTTTCAAATAATAGTAGTAGGAAGAGCATGGTCGCTGAGGAATTACATTTATATCAGACTTTCTTTGCTCCAACTATAAGACTCGCTGAATTGGACCATGGAAGCTTAATTTTTCACTCTGATTTTCTTTTTTCACAGTTTGCAAATTGCCTATTTATAATTACTTTCAATTAACTCAGACTTACTCAATCAACAGACCATAAAACTGAACTTCAACAGTTATGAGCTGTACTTTGTGATGAGAATTTATGCTTACATTAATTTTTACTTCATTATAAAATTTGGGCTCAGGGAATTATAGAAGCTAAATATAAGTTCTACATTCACAGCAACATAGAGTCATTTCAAATATGCAGATTTCTCCATTTCATCTATCAGTTTCAGTATGGGGCCCTTCATGATAGCTGTTTTCAATGGTTTTCATTAGGATTCCTAATAATTTTCACAAACATACAACAGAGAAGCTGAAGAAGATGTTTAGAGAAGAAGCTTTGTTAAGGGATAGTTAAGGTGACAAGTAGAGATCTGTGGTTTAGGAGCAATTACTTCAAAGGAAGCAGAGTTAGGCCAATGCTGAATGCTTTAGAAAACCCAACTTTAAGTATATGTCGTAACTGATCAAGAAAGCTTGAGTTAAAAAACCAACCAAACTACAACACCAAGGAACTAATAGTTAGGGTTGTATTGACTCTCACTGAAATAAATACAGACTTAACTCTTCTGCAGGAGATTTACAATAAAGTATTGCTGTCATAATGAAGGCAGGCATTATGAAGGCAGGCATTTTCATTTTAAATTTATCTTATAAGTGTGTGCAATAACGCAAACATATCTAGGTGAAAGTTTAAGTGAGATAAGACAAGAAATGGAGTTAGGGTGAATTCTGCCATTGATGATATGATTCATAGTTGTATTATAGAAATCTCCTTAATGAAGGTTTATAAATAAATCACACACTTCACTTCACACACACTTCACTCACATAAATTAGTGTATATAAAAGCTCATTCTTCAGGGTTTCAGTAAGCCACCTGCAGGGGGCAGGAAGGGATTTCCTTTCCCCCAGTTTATGCCAGGTATTTTTAAACATTTCTTTCCTCTGAAGCATCAGGGATGGCCCAGGCTGGAGATGGGACATTGGATGTGGAGGGCCAGGGCTGTGAGGTAGCACCGAGCATTCTCTCTCTCTCTAGGTGCGCGGCTGTCTGGTTCTTGTTAAAACATACTCAGAATGTAATTGATCACAATATATGGGACCAGGAAGATTTTTTTCTCCAGATCTGATTGGAAGTAACCTTGGAGATTTTTCACCTTCCTCTGCAGCCTGCTGGTATGGGTCATTTGTCAGTTACTGGAGAACTGGAAAAGATACCTTTCTACAAATCTGCAGATATCTGATCACTGAGGACATAAAAGGGAAAGCTGACATCCTGAAGAGAAGAGGAATAGATATCCCCAGAGAAATAACATTACAAGGGAAAACTGTTTTAAAATATTAAGTCAATGGTACCTTAATTCAGCAAAGCTTTTAATATTTGTAACCTAGCAGTGACTGATGCTCTAGGGCATGTGGGGATACCTTTATGCATACCAGGTGGGATTGTCCAGAGGCACGAGGTTACTGGGGCAGGATAACTGACCAAATCAGATCAATGACTAGATGTAATCTTCTTAAGGAGCCATTAGGTCCTTTTAGGTTTCCCAATTAATGATGTGGCCTTTGGAGAACCTAAATCATTAATAACACATTTACTAGAGGCAGCAAGTTTCTCATTAGCTGGGAAATGGAAAAAGAAAACACTCCTACCTGGTACAATAAAGCTTAAGATATAATGGTAATGGAGAAACACACATTAACTGAAAACCCAATAAAGGAGACAAAAAATTCCTGGCAAATACCTAGATAACTGACTTTTTTTTAAAATCAATAATGTATAATTCAGCTGCTGTAAAACTGATTAACTTTTTTTTTTTAGTATATAACAATATCTGCTGAACAGCAAGGAAGTGTAAAATAACATACATAATTTAAGTCAATGAATGTTCTGAAGTTCTTTTGAAAAGTAAAAGGTTATTGGCAAATAAACCTCACTATCTGACCTTCTGCAGTGACTGTGGTACACTGGGATCTCTTATTCTAAGTTAGGGGTGGCCAACCTGAGCCTGAGAAGGAGCCAGAATTTACCAATATACATTGCCAAAGAGCCACAATAATATGTCAGCAGCCCTCTATCAGCCTCCCTTCCCCTGCTCCCAGCACCTCCCACCTACCAGCAGCCCGGTCAATCAGCGCCTCCCCTTCCCTCCCCATCAGCTGTTTCGTGGCATGCAGGAGGCTCTGGGGTGAGGGGGAAGGAGTGGGGGGGGGGAAGGGTTGGAGTGGGGGCAAGGCCTGTGGCAGAGCCAGGGGTTGAGCAGTGAGCATCCCCTGGCACATTAGAAAGTTGACACCTGTAGCTCTAGCCTCAGAGTCAGTGCTTATACAAGGAGCCGCATATTATTTCTGAAGAGCCACATGTGGCTCTGGAGCCACACGTTCGCCACCCCGTTATAAGTACAGGAAGATACCACAGTTAGTGCAGGAACCTGGAGTAGCAAATGCTGAGTTTCTAATAACACCTATTAAATACAAGGCACTACAGTCTTCATTAGAAATAGTGTATTGATACAATAGAGCATGACAGATATGCATTAGCTCCACAAAATAAAGTTGGTACTTTTTTAGGCCCCCAGTTCTGCAAACACTTTTGTCTGTGCTTAATCCCGGTGGTGCCAAATATTTTACTTCAGTGGAACTGCTCACATGCATAAAAAGTTAAGCACATGTATAAGTATTTGCAGGATCAAGGCCTCAGTTTGGTTGCATGCTAATGCACATTTACAAAAGATTTCTCTGCATGATCACATAGAAAAACTTGGATACAAAATTCCCTAGATATTATGACAACAGCACACAGCATTTTTATCCATTCTATGGACTCAGTCCTTCGATCAGTGCATGCTTGTATATCTGATTAAATGATTAAATCATATATTCACGAGTTATAAAAGAACAATATAGGCATATTTTTATTTATATTATCCAACGTTAAACATATTTGTTGAAGTAATTTGTCCCATATATGATCTATGGTTGACACAAATGTAATATCAATACCTCAAAATGTGGAGAAAATTGTCATTTAGCATTTTCTATGGTATATCAAATTATGCTGCATTTGGGGGCCATGACAATAATTTGAGCTCTTATTATCTGTTCTGAGGATAATAGGGAGTGAGAGATGAAAGAACAGGAAGGTATTACATTCTCAGAAGAAAAGAAGAATACCGTACAACACAAATAGTTGTGTTGTTTGGCTGTAAGACATTTAATATTACAGCACAGTGAACATTTCTATCAACTGTCTGAGCTCTTGACTGTTATTTAGAAGTACCAGTGACAGCAGTGAAAATAAATTATAAGGCATTAGATAAACATATAAATAAATATCATCAACATAACTGAAAGATGAGCTGGAGGGACGTGCAGGAGAAACACACCTAAGATATATAATGAAGTGGGCAGATGTTTATCCATTGTAAAAATCATACACTTCTACCCCGATATAACACAGCCTCGGGAGACAAAAAATCTCACCGTATTGTAGGTGAGACTGCGTTATATTGAACTTGCTTTGCCCCACCCCATTCCTTGTTCCCTGACTGCCCTCTCCAGAGACTCCTGTTCCTAATCACCCCCAGGATCGCACCCCTTACCCAACCCCCTGCTCCCTGTCTCCTGACTGCTCCGACCCCTATCCACACACTCTGCCCCGACAGTCACCACCAGCAGCAGGAAGCAGAGCAACGTGGTCCCAGCCTGCTCCACTCCGCCACCTCCCAGCTGCAGCGCTCCGCTTCCCGCCGCTGGTGAGTGCAGGGAGGTTGGGGAAAGGATGCTCCCCGTACTCATCTGCGGCAGGAAGCGGACCGAGATGGCCCCAGCCCACTCCACTTTCCTTGCCCTGGCCCTAGCCATGTCACTGGGGGGAGGGAGGGGGGTTGGGGAAAGGTCTCACACTCACCTGTGGTGGGAAGCGGAGTGCTGTGGCTGGGAACTGGCGGAGTGGAGTGGGCTGGGGCTGGGCTGCTCCGCTTCACTGCTGGTGAGTGCAGGGGGATCCGTTGCCCCAAGCCCCCTCCTCTGAGCGACACAGCTGGGGCCAGGGCGAGGGAAGTGGAGTGGGCTGCTCCTGGCCCCCTGCTAATTCCCCAGGCCACTCTGGGACTGCGGGGCCCCCAAAATTGTCCCCCCACAGCTCCTGCCTCCTAGACCCTGGGGTGGGGGAGCCCCTGACCGCCCCCAAGACCCTCTGCCCCTTATCCAATCCCTTGGCCTCGGCCTGGCCCGGTACCCTTAATACGCTGCTCAGAGCAGCGTGTCAGAGATTTATCGCGTTGTATGTGAACCCATGTTATATCGGGTCATGTTATATCAGGGTAAAGGTATAACTTGATGTAACACTCAAATTGCAGAAAAATTAGTTAGGAAAGAGAAAATAATATTTTCCAATTTTGTTTGTTTCTCAGACAGATGATGAGTGAAATCTTGGCCCCATTTAAGCCAATGGCAAAATTCCCATTGACTTCACTGGGGCCAGAATTTAGCCCAGGTTTTCGGGGGGAGGGAGGAAGGGAGGAAATCTAGGAATTAATTGACACATATTATTGTTTACTATGCAGTGCAGTAAGCAAGAGAGACTGAATAACCAGGAGAGGCTTGGAGAAGAAGCAGCAGCCAGACCGAAAGCCATAACAACTTTTATGAAGATAAGCTACACCATTTGAGGAGGTTGAAGCTCTATTAACAACATGCCAAACCTAATCTTTTAACTCTAGAAACTTAAACTAATGTTTATGTTGCACAACCCCCAGCATTATCTAGCCATATGGCAACAAACAACTGAGAAACTTCTACATTTTCAATGAGTTACACAGGATTTAGCCATGTGGTTCCCGTTGATTAGAATGGGAATTGGCTGGCTAATTCCTCATGCAATGAGATTTGTGTGCCTAAATCCCATGCTAATCTTTTAAAATGCAGAGCAGTACAGTAAGTTGTGGGCTAAACATCCGTACTGTACAAGTTAGTTATTGCAGAAAGGAAAGCACTGATATTCTAGTTGCTTCCTCAAGGTCTAAATCAACTCTTGCCAAACTCAATGGGAGTCTTTCCATTGACTTCAATAGAAAAGGGATCATGCCTTCACTATCTAGGCTGGGGTAGAACATCATTATGCAGACTTCCACCCAACAAAGCTAACTGCTGGTGGATTTGAGATGCCTTAACTTCAGAAGAACCTGCATACTTTTTCCACATGGTATTAAGTACTTAGTACCAGATTTTCACCCCAAACAACATCTTACTCCATCATAGTCAGCAGCACTACCTATGGAGAAAGGGTGTTAGAATCTTCCTTAGAGTGTATATCTGAGGAGCAAGGACCTTACACAGTAGGATCTTAAGTACAGATTCAACAACCTGACTTACTGCAGAATTAGCACACAATGTCTGAATCCTATCATCTTTACCAGAGGAGAAGAAAACATGCAAACACACCCTTAATGTTCTGAAGATTCATCAGAAGCAACTAGATATTTTACAGTAAATATAAAAAACACATGGCTCAATTTACTTAAGAATCTGTGTAACTTTAATCACATACTTAAGTGCTTTTACTAAACAGGAATAGACTTGTGCATATATTTTCACACTGATTCATCTAAGCACTCTAAATACATCGTCCTAAATAATTTTGCAATTTCAATAAAAGCTATATCCAAAGTTATATCAGCATAAGAATGAGCTGCCGCTAACACAACCTCTTCATCAGTCAGACTTATTACTTAAGTACTCAACAATGCAAAAGTGCTTTTCCCTACTTTATCTAAAATAAGCATTCCTAGCTTTGAATGTTTAGTCATAATGCTTTAACACTCCGGTTGGGTTGCAGCTGCAGAAACGAAGTGCAGCAAAAAATGTGTTGCAGTCAGACATCTCACATGTTGGAGGCATTTCTTTTGTGTTTGAAACAACAGTTCCCTTGAAAGTCTAAGTGTTATAAGAAGATATTGCAAAAGAACAACTTACTCTATAGCACAGTCATGCCTGTTAACAACTACAGTATTCATTTATTATGGCTCTGAGCTAACAGAAATGAACGGGGAATGAGTGTCTTGTTTTTCCCACACAAAGAAATTGAGATGTTCAAGCTAATCATAGCTAATTCAAAGAGCCCCATCTATAGGCTAGATTGAATTAGTTTTGATGCAATTAAAACTGAAATATTTACTCTCTGAATAAGATTAGCATAACTAGCATGAAAAGGTCACAATACTAAGAGTGAAGAAGGGACTTGTTTGCAAAGATATGGAAACATGCTTTGGCCCAAAATTCTACAAATGAATGTATGAAAGTATGTCTGATACTTACATATAAGGTTGAGATTTGCATCTGCTCATACCTTTGCACCCGTGCAGCCACAACTTGTATATACATCAGGTGTGTTTTGAGCACACAGATCAGGCCCATACTTTTGTGCCTATGCTTTTTTAAATGCAGGCTATTGTTCATAATGTATGTAAAAGCTTATTTTGTTTTTTAAAAGTATTGGTTTAAAAATGTCTAACTGACGTGAAAGCTGGAATTCCACCAAAGGTAGACAGATGTCTAAATGCCTTTGAAAGCAAATGCATTAGAAGAATAGTAGGTCTGAAATTGAATGAATTTATGACAATTGCTGAGATTTGTCAAAGAGTTCAACAATGTATTATCTCCAAAGTTATCTAGAAAA
Source organism: Chelonoidis abingdonii (assembly GCF_003597395.2). NCBI lineage: Eukaryota > Metazoa > Chordata > Testudines > Testudinidae > Chelonoidis > Chelonoidis abingdonii. The sequence goes on along the minus strand of NC_133777.1, from coordinate 64,785,305 downwards.
GAAGATATGGGACATGTTAAGAATGAAGCCACAATGTCTGCCATGGCACGTGTACCATTAGGCAGCTGGAGGAAAGAATCCGTCCATTGAACATGTCCTTCAAGAGGGAAAACATATGGAGAACTTAACAACAGAGGAATTGCAAAGAGCAGCCCTAAGCAAAATTTCATAGTGCGGGAAGGATTCAGTTTCAGAGTTATTAGCTAAAACACAGAAATTGGTGAATAATTGTCTAAATATTTGAACTATTAAAGTGAAGTGTTATTTTCTAGTATATCTTAGAAAAATTGTTCATTCTTCCTAAAGCTTTGGTAATGGAGCCACACAAACTCATTTCTTTATCTGCACATAAGACAGTGCAAACCAGCTGATTTAATACTGTCCTGTGTTAAATTTGTTTTCTCTAAGAAAACCTTCTAGGAAAATCAGAAGTGCTCCCACCCTATTACTACAGATAAACAGAGGTACTGGTTCAGTCTTGCTGTGTATTCAAGCTCTTATTCCACCACAGTTAAGCAAGCAGAAACCAGCTGAGCTTTACCTAGGCTTTGTGGAGTGATAGAGCTGGAGCAAATTGCCCGAAGTTCCTTCTGGTGACCTTCCTTTGGATTGTACAAAGGGAAAAAAAAGTTTTTTCTTTATGCTAGAAATGGCACCCCTATATTTATGGTATATGGAACTATGCCACTTTTCCTGTTTGTTTTCTGTGCACTGAACCTTTGAATTTCTAGACAGCTGCTGTCAACACACAGAAGGAAGCTGCCATTTTCTAAAGCAGAGCAGTGCAGGCACAGATCGCATGTTCTTTTTTGGAGATGTTACCTTTTGTGCTCTTTTATTTAGCCCTTCTCCTAAAGAATCCACAAATTAAAAAAAAACAACCTCACACTTAATTTAGTTAGCTGGATTCTCTTGTTGTTTGCATAGGTCTTTCATACAACAAACAGGGTAAAGAAAAATGTTTTAAAATTGGAAAGTGCGATTGAAAAAAAAAAATCACAAAAAAATTGGCAGGGAGACCAAGAAGTAGATGTCATTACCTGTTAACTCAAGTTTTGAAAACTGACCAGATTTCAAAATGACAAATTTTTTTAAAATAAAGGTCTTTCTGAAAAAGTATATAGCATCTCCTTGCTTAAAGGAAAACAGCAGCTTCCGTAATTCATGGGTGGGTTGAAAATCCATTCCAGCATATCCAGGCTCTTTAAATTGCCACCAGAGCTCCACTGCTAGAGCCCTGGGGTAGGGCTGCGGGGCTCTGGGGGCTATCGAAAAAGTCCGGAGCTCCCACTGCTTCTACCTCCTCGGCCCTTTAAATAGCTGCAAGAGCCCCGCTAGTACTCCAGGGCTCCAGCGACTATTTAAAGGACTGGAGTGGCAGAAGCAGGGGAACCGCGGGCCCTTTAAATAGCTCCCAGAACCCAGGGGTAGTGGTGGGCTCCGGCAGCTATTTAAAGGGCTGGGTGGTAGAAGCAGGGGAGCCCCGGCCCTTTAAATAGCCCCCGGAGCCCTGGGCTGCTGCTGCTACCCCGGTGGGGGAGGGGGGAGTAGAAACTTGCGGGTTCTGAAGGGGGCAGTTGGGGGCAGGATGTCGGTTGGGGTCGGATGACTGTTGGGGGGAGACAGGCATGTGGAGCTTGTACTATACTCACCACATGGTTCCCTACTGGTCTTCAGCAGCACTTCGGCGGTGAGTCCTTCACTCGTTCCAGGTGAAGGCCTGCCACCAAAATGCTGCCAAAAACCCGGAGTGAGTGAAGACCCCCCCAGCCGCTGAAGTGCCGCCGAGGACCCGGTAGGGAACCTGTTCTTAGGATTTGGGGAGCTCATCACTGCAGACAGCAAGTGTGAAAAATTGGGCCAGGAGGTGGGACGTGAGGAGGCTAGCAGGCCAGGACAGTTTGTTTACCTGCCGCATCCGCAGGATCGGCTGATCGCAGCTCCCACTGGCTTCAGTTCACCGCTCCAGGCCAGTGGGGGCTGCGGGAAGCAGCGGAAAGTGTATCCTTTGGCCCATGTCGCTTCCCACAGCCCCCATTGGGAGCTGCAATCTGCTGAGCCTGCGGACGCTGCAGGTAAACAAACCCTCCAGGCCCATCAGTGAAGTTCCCTGATGGGTCACGTGCCAAAGGTTGCTGATCCCTACCCTACAGCTACCGGACCTGTGTGAAATGCTCAGTCTTCCTGGTCTATCATTAACAACTTGTACATTTCAATATATCACTGTGTGTGATGAGTTTGAAACTTTGAAGAAGATGCTTGGGGTAGTTCATAAGTTAGCTCTATATTGTATTGCACAGAAAGGTTTTTTCAAACAACACAACAAGCCTTGTGTTCTTTTCAGGAAGGATTACCTATTCAGAAATGCCTTGCTGATCTCTGATTTTCTTATCAAAACAAAGCCTGTACCACTGCAAAGGAACATCCAGCACTGACTAGTGCCACTGGATGACATGGCTGATGCAATAACTGGAAATCCATGGGAGATGTGAGCCAAAAGCAGTTTTAAAACCAGAATAACCAGTCCTAGTTTGGAAAATGGTTGAGGGGGTTCTGCAGAAGTTACTGCCAAAAGGGGATCATTATCGTACACAGTGCACAAAATGGTACCACCTGGTAGATAAGCTGATGAGTTTCTATCAGTAGCTAGGGCAGATACGGGTGGCTAGCTGGCTGACTGGCTTCCTGGCTTCATTGGAAAAATCTTCTTCAAGTTCAAATATGGCAGAACTAGAGTATGTGGAGGAGGAACCTTTGTGTTAGACCCCTTTAAGTTCCAGAGCCACCTTCATTCATCCCCATCTAGCACCATGTGAGAAGAGGCCTCACAGTCTTTTGGATGTAAAATTTATTATCATCAACACCTATGTTCAGGGGTAAAATAAGTCCCATGTTAGAGGAGGATTTAAAATAGTTTATTCTTGTAATATTTAGTCATAGTCACATTAATGCAACTTTTTAAATTCACTGTGTAAGGTATGGCCACAGAATAAATAGTTCACTCTGACAGACTAGCTTAAATTAAAAAATGCCTAGCTCTTATATAGCACTTTTCATCAGTAGATCTCAAAGTGCTTCACATCCTGTACCGTATTTATCCTCACAAGACCCTTGTGAGGTAGGGCATGATTTTTACCTCACCCTTTACAGATGGGGCACTGTGAGGCTAAGTAACTTGCAACAAGGTCAGTCAGGACATCTGTGGTAAAGCAGGGAATTGACCCCAGGTCTCCAAGTCCTAGGCTAGTGCCCCAACCACTGTATTGCTGACGTGCAGCTCATCTGTTTGCCTATTGACTTGAGAGTCCCTGTTCTTGACGTGGACTGGTACTGCTTATCTTAATAATACAAATGTATGGGTAAATGTTACAAGTTCCTATGGATTTGGTTGGAAAAAGAACCTTTTGCTTCACTAAAGACACTGTCACAATCCAGGTGTCTGACGCTGAAGTTAGATAAAGAGAAGTTTAAACTTAGTTACAGTATCTAATTAAAACAGCTTCTTGCTTCTAAATTAATGAAATATTGTCTATGTGTTTTTAATGATGGTGTTAATAAAGTCAGCTTGGGCTCAGTAGACAAGCTGGTAGTTTATCATGTGTCTGAAAGCCATCCTACATACATATTAAACAGATGAGCCACAAGGTCTGGGGGCACAAGAATAACACAGCTGCCCATAATGAGAACTGTTTTTAATTTAATCTTTGATAAGCATACAGTATTTCTCAATATTTCTATTATCTTCTGATGGGTCCATTGCCTAACGTATACATAGCAAATGCCCAGAAAAGTCAAATACCTATCAGGCCTGGGGGTAGGAGGAGGTAGGGGTTAGGAAGAGGTGACAAAAAATCTAACACAGTAGCAGTTTTTTCCTACTTTTTTTTAATGTGATGTTTATAAATATATTTGGCCAAATCCATCTCTGCAGTAAATATGGCCCTTCTTCTATTTCAAGATCTTGATCCCCCTTCTCCCCCTCCCCCCGACTCTCTTTGGCATCTCCTCAGAGAAGAAACACAGCAGATGTTGCACAGCAAGAAGGGGTGGCAAAAGTGGCCTGTCCCAAGGTGCTTATGGATCGCAGCCCAGACTCTGCATAGCGTCAAGTGCTACCACTACTCCCTCGCCCTCCTCGACATCTCTCTTCCCTCTGCCAGCCCCAGGTTTTCCCCTCTGTGTGGCTTGCAAGAAGCAGCAGTGTAAGGCTTACATTGGCCTTACACTGCTCCTGAGATGAAAGAATTCTTCCCTCGACCTTGGTGGTTCATTTACGACCCCTAAACACCACTGCAGCAGGTTAGTCTCAGCCCAAAGATATTCAAAAAGAATTATGGGGCAAATCTAGTACTGGCAACAGTGAAGAAACCTCTGATTGACTTCAGTACCAGGTTTACACCAAGGCTGGGTCTGGCCCCTATAACTGAAAAGGACAACATTATTTCAGATGGAGCTATGTGCAACACTCAAGTTGACCTTGGACTATCAATTTTGGCTGCAATATGCCTGAAGTTGAAATGAGAGCTTATCTCTGAGCGCTAAACATAGTGCACAAATGACTTTTTCTTAATTATTTATAGACCATTGTCCTTTCTACTGTCAGTTTGAATACCCCAAATATGCACTGTCAATGTTACTATAACCATTACCTTGTCTCACAATGATGGAAGAGTCCAGGAGGTAGAATAGCCTATCGTGAGGAGACTGAGCAGACACACACAATACATCCTCTCCCCTCATTGGGTTGATCAGAAAAATAATGCGCTTGTTAACAGTGGATAAAAATGACCCCCCCCACACACACACATTTTGAAACCCAACACAGAGTAATAAGCTCCGGACAAAATATGTGGTGACCTCTAGTATGTGATTACAGTTTATGAGACAGCACGCAGGGAGGGTCACAAGATTAGAAACTTAAATCATTAGAAGAAGGTGTTACAGTTCTACCATTCCCCATTTTCAACACAATCATGGAGCTCTGATAATAATTTCAAGTTGTACTGTATTTATGGGAGAAACTATGATTTAGTTAGTGTATAAGTAGGAAAGCCAAGGAATCATGAGGGGCAGGGGTGCACATGAGAAAGTAATGAGAGACATTCATAAACCTGGCAGACTAAATATATGTTTAACTACTGTTTGTAGAGGGCTTTGGGGATGCATTAAGGCAGACCTGGGGAGTAGCTCAGAGTGGGCAAGGATTCAAGCACATGGTTACTCGTGCACATGTTGAACAGGCACTGAAAAACTTTTAATATGCTTAATACTACGGAAAGAAAAAGGAATATTTTGTTAACTTTTTAAACTAATTGTATATTATTGTCTCAGTAATGTCATGGGTTATTTTTCAGGTATCATTTACCACTTCTTGTTCCTATTTGAACACTCAAATGTATTTTGGCAGGGCCTTTTAAAATCTCACAAGCCTCACAATAAATAAAGGAAGGCACCCTCTCGTGAAATATGTGGGAAATGGGTTCCATGTGAAATGTTTCCTGTTCACAGCTGGCCGGGGAATGGGGGCAGGGGGAAGGGGAGCAGAGGGGGAAGGAGTTTGAGCAGTGTACTCTCCTTTAGTCCATTTTTCATATTGTTATGGGTAGGTCAGGAGCTGGTGTTAGAAGTAAACGGGTGAACTGGGCAATTGAGTGTTGCTAGGTGATGGTACGGGGGGTGTCAGGAGACATCTCCATCCCCAACAGTGCTGTCTGTTCCTTGCCACTATTATTTTCTCCTTCCTGACCACCTCTTTCCCTCCTTTTTTCTCCCTGATCAATATGGATGAGTAGGAACCACCCATATATTTGCCTTAAACTGGATAAGGACCTCTCTCCGGAGATCTTCCTCTCATATAGAGAAGCCTATATTTTTTACCACAACCCTGACTAACATTTCCTCACTTCAACCCAAGGCTGTGGCAGGCCTTCTGAGGAAAGAACAAGCCTACTCAACTTCATCATCCTCAGGATTCAACTATTTGGCCTAATCATCATTCCTGATCTATTCATTGCACCCTGGACATTGGGTAGGCATTTACACCAGTGCAACTGGATTTAAAATGCTGACCAGTCAGAATGGAACCGCCTATCAGGTGGCGCCTGCTCCTAGCTGTTCTGGGGATTAGCTGTCTTCCAGGTCTGATGCCTCCGCTTGCCATCTCTCAGCCCACTGTCATACCTCTCACTCTGTGGCCCCTCTCTTGCTCCAGGAGCTGCAGCTTCCTCCTCAGAACTCCTCATCTGGCCAGGTTACTATGTGGCTTCCCCTTCTAAGGTACAGTCTCTCACTGGACCCATTGTCCAGGCAAGGCCAATCAGTTAGTGACTGATAGAGGAATCTGGGCCTACCCACTACTCTGGGTTCCAGTCCAGAGACCCTACAACACACAGCAAAGGTCTCATACGTGCTGGAAATAGAGGCATTGGAGGTGTGGCGGCATGCCCTGGCTTGAAGTGGTTTCCACCATATACAGGGTTTACAGTTTGGTTCAAGGCTCTCAGCACCCCCACTATACACATTGTTCCAGCACCACTGCAAGGTCTGCTCAGTCCCTACCCTTGCTGCTCTCTCCTTGGGCTGCTTCCTACCCACCTCCCACAGGCTCTCATCATCACTCTTCTCTCTTCTGGGTACACCCTTTCCTCAAGGCCAGGCTTCCAGGGTCATACTCTTTTCCAGGCTTCCCTCTTTAATGCACAGAGGGTGGCTACAGACTTCCTCACTGCAGTCATTTCTATTGCCAGTTTCCTGGCTTTATACTAGCTCAGCCCACACCTGCTAGCTGAACTCCATCTTCTCATTGAGGTTGCTTCTCCAGTGTACATCCCTCATGTGTGGCCTATCTCACTAACTGGTCCTTTCTCATCTTCCTTAATCCTTTTGGGGCTGGGGTGGGGTGAATACCCCATCACACCTCCACTTTGTACTAGTCTATGAGTGAGGTCCAGGACACAGGTGTGTGATGGTATCCACAATGGCCGATGCACCAGAGACTGACCTGGAGACCCCCCAGAGCTAAAAACATTAGGTGCTACCGCATGAACTAAATAGCCACGACTTTATAGCTGGGAGCTGTAACAACTCATATGATCTGTGGACTGGCACAAAGAGGGAACTGTAACACACATTCACCAGCAGCTTACAGGTGGTTAGGTGCCATGTGTTTGACAGTAGGCCCTCTCCACCCAAACTGCCCTGTCACACATTTATAGGGGTTGATGGCCTTCACTTTATCAATGAATGCTCTTTCAGGGCCTCTTGTGGCCACTGATGAAAAATGACAATAGGCCTAATCCTCCATAAATGGCTCTGTAGCTTGTATTCTCAGTAGCATTTTCTCAGAAGAGTGTTTTGAGGATCAGCTGGATAACAATTGCAAAGTCCTTCAAAGATAAAAAGATGCTCTGTAAGTGCTAAAAATTATCAAGCATTGGGGAATGCCAATGAGTGCCAGACAGAGATGGTGTTCCTACAATAGCCCCATGCCTCACTTTAACAATTAAAAGAAATAGGAAAGTAAATCCAAAATGTCTTATTTTTACCTATTTTCCTTCAGATAGACAAAATTCCACCTTAATTATTTTTCTAATGTTTTTCACACTTCTCAATCAGAACTAACATAGCATGGATGTGTGTTACTTTCTCTGAACACAAATATCCAGTCCAAGCAGAAAATATTACATTTGTCATTCAAAGCACCAAACTATAACAAGAATGGAACTGAGTGAAAGATATGGTATAGTGGAACCTTCGTCTATCCTAAATAAAATAATAATAATAAGAAGAATAAATAAGAAAAGATAATGAGCAGTTTTATTTTCTTTCAGCAAAGGTCAGCATTCCCACGGCAGCAAATTAATCCCAATTAGTAATGATATTTTGTCTTGATACATCATGACACTTTTGATTTACCGGGTTTCCAGGATGCAGGCGGCAAATGTTAATGATTCAGTTTGCTGGGAATTTATACTCCTGCTCATTTCCCATTTGCTGATCAGTTGCGGTTCGTCAAGACTTGGCTGCTTCGACTAATGAACTGACGGCCTCACAGGAATAATGGTGTGTTCTGCAGGCCTCATTTTTTTTCATACCATCTGCAGAAATGCAGGTTCTCTATGAGAAAATATTCCTGGCAGCCAGGAAGGAGTGATTATGATCATATAAATGTCACTTGTAATTTGTATTTCACTTGTTTAATGGCGTTACCACCAAATGAAGGTTTTTGTAGAGAACAAAACTAATTATAGTAAATTCAGCATTTTGGGGGGAAACTCTTGAAGGGAAGCATACCTAGTTTTGCTCATTTCCTTAAAATATTCTGATGGTAATGATGAATTTTTACATAACGATTTATCTGCCCAGCTGGTCTAGTTTGAATTAGAGCTACACAGAATGTTTCTCTAGAGGTTTGTAAAGGCAGCAAACACCACTTTTCTTGTACATAGCAAACTCAAAAACCATTTAAATCATCAGGTGCTGGGAAAGCTTGAATACTTGTTGTAACAAGAGTTTCGCAACAGCTTAAGTTGGAACAGGGATGTCTTCTCCTACTTGATGCTCACTGAGATAGACAAGCTCCAAATCTGGTTTGATAAATTCTTTGGTTGTCCTTTTCAAAATAAATGTCATCAAGATATTCATGTACACTGTGAGTCATATTGTGTTCTCATTTAAATCAGTCTTAAAATGAGAGTAACTCAATTGAAGTCTATGGAGACATATTAACGAAAGCTGAGAGTTGAATGAGATCCTGTGAAACTTCCTTTTTAACCATGTTATCTTAGAATAAGTCTTAAGGACCTGATCCTCAGCTGGACAAATCAGCATAACTCTGTTGAACTCAGTGGAGCTATGACAATTTACACCAGCTGAGGATCTGGCCTTAGCTTCAGATATTATGCTGCGTTATTTCTATAGGTCTAGATGGTTTACATGAACCTTCTCTAGATTATCACCAAAAAGAACAGCAAAAGTAGGAGTATGGTATTCATGGCAGCTCTGCTTCATGAATAAAGTGAGGAACTGCCTTCAGAGTTAATTTCTCCACATGCTGGCAGAGTTAGACGGAAACGTTGCAGGAAAGTAAAGTAAAAACAAGTGCCTTTTTTGTCTCCTGTGAAGGGAGAAAAAACAATCCCCTTTTCTGGGGGGAAAAAAATCTTTCCTAAATACAGCCCCAAATTACTGGGCATCACTATGGAGATTATGCACAATTTTTACAAAAATAATATTAAGAAGGAGTGCCCGTATTTTGAGGTCGACCTTGAAGCTCAGCCCCCATGTTTTCCGCACATCATGCAAAGCAAAGTGTCAGTTAAAACATCAGTGACCTGCACTACCTCGGCCCCAGTTTGATATTCAGTTGACAGCTCTCTGGGGTTTAAAAGCCAGAGACAGGGACAGACAACTCAAGACAATGGGTTCCAAGGACAAGGCACTAGCTAGGGAAAGAAACGTCAGTAATGAAGCACTGCCTGGGTAAGGCCACATCAAAGTTCTACAGAGCAGCACTGACATTTGTGAAATATAACTAATAACTTGAAGCAATTTAAGCCATGGAGCAGCTTAAGCTATCAGGATCCCCCAAATAGATGGCCTGACACATTCAAAACCTACATCCTTCAGAGAACATGCAAAGCTTCTGATAAAGGGTATCTGTAATTATAGCTTTTCTTTGAAATTATTACTCTGACTACTTTGCTGAAGATTGGTGTACTCTGCAGAACAAGTCCAATTAAGATGCACTTGATATGCCTTAGGAGTGGGGTTCCCAGCCTTTTCAAGCAACTATAACACTATATCTGGCTAAACCCTTGGTAGTGTGAGCTGCCTTCCAAACAGCTGTACTCACCTCAGTTCATGCTGGAGGCTGTCTCATAATCAGACCAAGCTTCGCTGTGAGTTAGGCTTTCCCTATGCTGGCATTTCAGCCCGTGCCAACCCCTAGCACTGTCTCAGTTCACACTAGAGCATTTTATCTGCAATTGTTCTGAACAATGTATTCACCTCACCAGCACAATAGTTAGCAAAAAGCTGTACCACTATAAAGAAGCCCTTAAACTTTGCATAACTGAATTGAGTCTGGCACAAGGGTACCCAGCGGGGAAGAGGGCACATATCCTTCATTAAGAAAAAAGAACCCTAGCATATCAATTACAGTACAAAACCATTGCCAGTTGGGAAACAATTCTTTTAGACATACTGGTATTGGGCTTGATCCTTCAGCCTTCACCCAGTGAAACATCTAAATGAAGTAAATGAGTATGTGAAGGATGCAGATCTTCTGTACATACTATGTCACATCAGGCAGTGTTACATATCTGTGTAGGGTAGGAAGTATGGGATGGGAAGAGTTAACATATGTCTTTGAAAGTCTCCTATTATATTCTTTCCATATATCAACACTTGATCTCAATAGGATGAGTATTTCACATACAGTGCATAATATATAGCCTTATATAAAACTTAGAAAGTGGCTTGCTTATTTTAAGGGATGATGATAATGAAGGAGATGATGAATGGACAGTACTCTTATTTTTTGGGCAATATCTGAGCATTGTTACTATTAATCCAGGCTTAGAAACTCAAGAATGCCAACTGTATATAACTCAGAGACTGTAGCCTTAAGTATGTGAACAGGATGAAATATAAAAACCATGAGGCAAACATCTTACATCTCCTACTGATCAGCAAAGAAACATTAATTTGAAGGGGTTTGTAATTGATAGTTTGATGAGATGATTTGATCTTGATCTTTCACTATAGGAGGAAAAAACACAAATTCAAGAAAAGATCTTGAATGCAAGAACTGTAAATTTTTAAAAGACGTGAATGCCTTTTGCCATTTAAGCCTCTCTCACAAGCAGACCATATACAGTACTTTGAAAGTATAAAATAAATGTGCACAGCAGGCTAAGTAAAATGATACTTATGCAATTCCAGACCTGGACAAGGGAATAAAAAAAGTTGCCAATACCACTTCTGCTCTTTACCTTTCAAAAAGAATTCAATTACATTTTCAGTGTTAAAATGTTTAAAATATTTTAATGGAAATAACAATTTATCTCTGTGAAGTACCCTTCAGAACAATTTAATTTAAATATCATTGTCCTTCCATCAAGGCATTACCTTTAATTGATTTAATCTTAATTTGTTTTTTCCTAGCATAGTAATTGCCATTGATTCCAATTAATATTCGGTTGCCCTATCTCTATAAATAATTACTGTCTGATTTATTTCTCTCAGAAGAGGCTCACTCTTGCTATGGCCACCACCTGTGACTTGGAGAGGCTCTATGTTAATGGAGAAAAGCCAGAGTATAAAATGGAAATGCTTTGAACCGTAGCAGGACAGAGGAAAATAATCCACCACTACAATGCTTGCCTCAGAATTCTTCAGACCTTTCCCATAGCTGGCTGCTGCATAGGCAATGCCCTCCTGTCCTTCAAAGGGATCAGAGAGGAGGAAGCCTGGCTCTTCTGGATTTGCTTTTTGCACAATGCAAACCCATCCAACCCTTCTGGTAGCCCTCCATGTAATGTTATGGAGAGCTACCCTGCTGTGCAGGAGAAGCAAATACTTCCTTCAGGATGTCTCTGCTGTCTGGCCTGTTGCTGTGGTAGAAACTGTGTTTATGCTCTGTCAGGGCTTTATATGGACATGAATGTCTCTTCAGGATCTGTCCCAGGCTTTAGATTTCAACTCACATACGATATTGATAATCACCAGCGAAATCATTATGTCTGGATCTTCAGAGACCTAAGCATGTAGTATCCATCTGTTTCTACACACCCTCCATTTCTATTCCTGATCATAAGGGCTTCTTTATTTGCTACCATTTCAATATTCTTCTCTCTGGGTTCTCAGTCATCTTCTGACCTTAAGCTTTCTACTTATCCTGGCAAGGAGCTCTAGTGTCTTGGACAATAATTCAGGATTGTTGCTCATTACCACAAAGGTCTTAACATTTTCTCCAGTTCCTCCACTGCAGTAATTCTGAGTTAACTCTTTGATTTTAGGTCACTCTCATAAAACTGGAATGTATCAATTTTAACAGCATGAAGGTTGGTATTTGTACAATTCATTTTATTCATCTTTGTGCACGACCTGCCACACTTTACAGCACAAATATTCAGTGAAGCACAGTGTGCAGGCTTTGGCATTCAGGTAAGGTTACCTAGCACAGTTCGATGAGTGTAATTTCAGAGCAAAGACAGACAAATTTCCTTGCTAGCATAAATTATTGATATGCTTACTTATGACCTTGGGCTGTGCCCCAGCAAGGATGGGCACAATCCAATTGTCCTCCAGTGTGAGGAGGGAGAAGAACTGGAGCATGAGTTATATAGATGGGAAATGTTAAAAAGGGTGCAAGTACATAAGAAAGAAGAAAAACAAGGTGAACTCCAATATAAGCAAACACAAAGAGGAACAGATTAAAGAGTAGGGAAAGAGAACAATTAACTAGTTAGCTTGTGTGTCTGGATCCAACCTATTCTTTCTCTCATCACCAGTAAAAACACAAGATAAAATAAACAGAATCAATCAATAGATCAAATAAGGCAAGCAGTAGACATCAGCCCTCAGAGAATAACCACCAAGTCATCTGTGAGAAACAAGCGGAGCTTGCAAGGAGCTCAACTCAGAGCAGATGGATAGGGAAATCCTTGTTCACCTCCCAGCCAGGCAGCTCAGATACATCAAACTCTCAAGGAAATGCTGCAGTCATTCTGTCTGAACTTGAAATTAGGAATAAGGTTAATAAATATATCAGGAGAATGGTGTGTCAGGTCAGACTCAGCTGATACATTACCAGGTCCAGCTATACTGATTGAGGTGACAGTGGCATGTCTGTCTATCTCCTCTAAACTCAATGACAGTGAAGGCAATAATGAGGAAGATACAGAGGCTATTATTCCTGACAGTGGGGGAAATGGTGATGAGTGTAAGGCAAGGTATCAAGTTACAAGCATGGGAGTGAGTCTCCTAATGAGCCGATGTTGGTACTCATTGAGGATGCTAATGTCTAGCTTAAGCTTCTGAGCATGCCTGGTATGTTAAAGCAAGGGTGAAATCCTGACCCTATGGAATTCAGTGAGTTTTGCCATTAACTTCCATAGGGCTAGGATTTTCACAAAATGTTTCCAGAAACCTGAGCAGTCTCGGAATGAGGTGAGTGCTAGTGATCTTAATGGCAAGTGCCTCATCTTAACTCTGGACAAACCTGACTCCTGAATGCTTTTTAAAACATTAAATGGTACCAGAGGTTATATCGGATAATGTCAGTTACAGTGGCCGCAATCAAAAAGTCAAAATGTAACTTTAAGCATGCTGCCACTGAATGAAATGCACAGCCCCGAGATGGGCACCCAGGCTCCCTGTACAAAGCTTGGGGAGAGTGAAGTGCCTAAAAATGGGAACTACAAAAGCCAGCACACTGAATGGCAAAACTCACTGAATTCCATTGGGCCAGGATTTCACCTAGACAGCCAACTGGAAATATTGATGAGACAAGTGTGGCCCAAACTCTGCCACTCAAGGGAAGTTAGGCAACTCTCTCCACTTGAGGTTCACACCTGTGAACCCTCCTCTTGGAATTAGGCCTTTAAGCCACTTCTCACAAGAAAAATAAAAAAACCCAAAACACATGAGGAGTAGCTGCCCCCTTTATAACCTGTAGCTCAGTAGTTAGAGCACTCACCCAGGATGCAGAACCCCAGTTCAAATCTCTCCCCTGCCTGATGTGGAGTTGAACCCTCATCTCTGGAGCATGCTATCACTGAGCTATAGAGTCATTCTCACTCTCTTGTGACTACTGAAGTATGTTATACAAAATGGAACAGTTTCAATTGGAAAGACTGAGAGACTCTCTCTCTGCCCTCCCCCCGAATATCTCATAGCCCAGTGGTTAGGCACTCTCCTAAGAGGTAGGAGATATTGGCTCAAAAGCCTGCTTCACGTCAGTCAGAGGAAGGATTTGAATCTGGTTCTCCCACATCCTGGTGAATGCCCTAACCACTGGCTAAAGGTTGGAGGGGGGACTTCACACCATCACTTCTGTCTCCTCCAGCTGTGTTTTGTGCAGGGTGATAGATGTTGAGCAGCCTCTGAGAACATCTATCAGGTCAAGCCCTGCAGGAGATGGGGGGCATGGCTAGTCTGAGGATTCTGCTGGGAGTCAGGACTTTGCCAGCTGTGCCCATGCTCAGATTTTTAAGTGCCTCAGGAATTTTACTAGCAGAAACTTAGGGGTGTACAGCATTACGCAGCAGCTGAGCAGATCTTTAGAGGATTTGACTTTGGACTTAGGCAGCTAAAATGGCAGTTAAGCACCTAATTCCAGGGGTGGCTCCTGGCACTGGGGCAGCAAGGCGCAGGGGGCGGCCTGCCATTTGCTGTGAGGGTGGCAGGCAGGCAGCTTTCGGTAGCATGCCTGCGGGAGGTCCGCTGGTCCTGTGGCTTTGGTGGCAATTCAGTGTTGGGGACGTCAATGGCGCGGCACTGCTGGCCTTCCTGCAGGCATGCCACCGAATCTGCGTGACCAGCCTGCCTGCCATGCTTGGGAAGGCAAAACACATAGAGCCACCCCTGCCTAATTCCCTTTGTAGGTCTAGCCACAAATGGTATTTGAAAAAGCACCTAAATGAGTTGGGCACCTAACTCTCATTGGCACTGCTGGAAGTCAATGGGAGTTGGGCACCCAATTTATTTGGATGCTTTTGTAAATCCCGCTAGGCACCCATCTGCATTTTAGGCACCTAACTATCTCTGTAAATCTGGCCCTTCGTACTTACACTAGTACTTACATTGTAAGGTATCTGGGGCTCTTTGGAGACGGTCTTATGCTCCTTGTGTGTGCAGTGCCTAACACAACATGCTCCATGACTAGGTGCTATATGAATACAAATAATATACAACAATAATAGCATCTTACCTATCATTGAAAAGATAAGAAAATATTCAATGCTGAGCCTAGGACCTCTTTGTGGCTTTAGCTAAAGGCCCCTAAATACCTTTGGAAATCTGGCTCCGCCTGCCTGATAGCACTAGAACTCGCAATAACTTTTCTCCCAGATAAAATGTTGATGAAAAAATGTTAACAGCACCCACTATCCTCTCTCCACACCTGACAGATTTGCAAGCAAGCAAGCAAGCAAGCAAACAAACATACCCTGCACAAAAATGGCATCAAGTTAAGCAACAGTTTGCCATTTATCTCAATACCACTGGGGCTGTGAGAAAGCAAACTATAGGCAATGACAGCTGTGTACAGTGCCCTCGGCAGTACTGTATGGTTACAAGGCTAATCCTCAGGCCCAAACTCCTTATTTGTGGCTGAAAAATGAGCCTGCAAAATTACTTTCAGGTAGCAAAAGTCAGCTGTAAACACAAATTAGAGCATTGGTACCATTAGCTACATAGCTGTACTCCTAATTAGACACACATTGTTGAATTTCCACCCACCTTTGAGCAGCAAAGCTCTCAGAGAACCTTGAATGAAAGTCACTATATAAAAGCAAACTATTATTGTATTTTATCCGAACTGGATCTCTCTTCCCTTGCTCTGTTCTTGCTTAGAATAACTGAGTGCCTTTCTCTTCTGTTGCGTATTAGGGCTCAGAGAAAGGAAAATTAACAGCTTGTGCCACTCAGAACACAAATCTCTCTTTCATGATATAGCTACCCAAACTCTCTGTCATGGCATTTCAGAGCTGGAATGTGAATTAATGTTCCAAGCCAGGCACGATAATTCAGGACATAACAGATCAGAAACAGAAATGACAAGTGACCTTAGGCTAGACACTTAACTTCTCTGTGCCTCATCTTACTCAATTTTATAGGCAATAATACTCCTTATATATTTGACAGGGTGGTTTGAGGCTTAATTAATTAAAGTCTGTAAATTATTGTGTGATCACTGAATGAAGGGGACTTTGCAGAGATGCAGTATGATGTAACTTGTGCATACCGACTCTGCCCTTTAGAATTTCTTCAACAGGAAGTGGTGAGGAACTCTGTGCTGTTCAATGGAATTCACTCTGTAGAGCAGCAGGAGTTGTGAAAGGCCACGGCTATACTTCATAC
Organism: Chelonoidis abingdonii; assembly: GCF_003597395.2. Classification (NCBI taxonomy): domain Eukaryota; kingdom Metazoa; phylum Chordata; order Testudines; family Testudinidae; genus Chelonoidis; species Chelonoidis abingdonii. The sequence continues at coordinate 64,769,219 of NC_133777.1, read as the reverse complement.
ACTGAGCCTTTCCCAAAATTCAATTCCAGCATTTAGGGTTAGCTGGCCAAATCCAGAAATGTGGGTTTCTGGTTGACTGGGAGGAATTCAAAGGGGCTGCATGACCTGAAGATGGATCTTCTAGACAACAGTTAGGAAGTTGTCAGCCAGGAAGAGAAGATGGAGATCTGTGCAAAGATTCCCCTCTACAACCTGAATAAGAGGAAAAGACATCCCCAGTGACCCTCAAGCAAGAAATAAAAAACAGAGAACCTTTGCCATTTGGATCCACATGTGGGTTAGTGTGGCAGTACAGGGAGTACCAGCTAGGGAACAGATAGAAGATAGGATGGAAGGGAAACAAGGACCTCATTTGTATGAGTGTCACATTCTCCGCCAGGGAGAAGGAAAGGCATTGAGTTCTCCTTTTGTTCACTTTAATCAAACTGATGTAATTGTCTACTGAGAGAAAAGCAGTTCACATTCTGACTACGCAGGTGGTTGAGGCCCCTGCGTCATTCTTTCTGAAATGACAGAGTTTACATGGCTATCTTGGGCTACTGCTCCCTCCAGTCTGCAGTTAGTTGAGACCAGGGTATGGAAATGAATTAAGGTCAATGGAAGGAGTAGCAGTTGCAGCAGAGATGAGGAGCAAATCTCTCACCTGCATCGAGTACAAATTTCATACAGAGAAAACGTTACACAGATTGAATTGTGCTTAACCTTTTTCTTTGGAGCCTTTTAGTCACCCCCAGTAAAACTGCTGGGCCTCTCCTCTCCCACTGCAGGATACGTGGCATTGATAGGAGTTACATGCAACCTGAGGGTGGGAAAATGAGTTCCCTGGCCTCCCTAGGTGATTTAAGCAGCAGCAATCAGACAGGTGAGAGAGAGAGAGGGCCCAACTGGCACTAATCCTCCCTCTGCCACCATGCTGAATCCTGAGTTTCTACTTTCACTGCCTTGCTCTGTGTCACTGTCAGATTCTCTCCCCATCTATCTAATTCAGCTGGAGATGATTCTGGCTTGAGTTAGAGAGGTGGAGGTTGTCCCAAAATGTACAACATCTCCGTTCCTAATATCTACTGCAAAGTATATACCGTTTCTTCTATCTGTGCAACAAATCGTGGTCTTTTACAGTTTGTTCATTGTAGGACAGTACATATTGGCCTGAAAGTCAGTGTTTATTCCAGTGGTCTCATAGGTTATGTCATGCTGAGATTCAGCTGAGACCTCAAGTCTTATTCCTTTCTGAAGAGTTCCCACCAATTAAACTGGGCAAAGAAGCAGCAAATGTAGTACCAGAAATTCTACGCTTTTTAAGCCAAGTTATAACTGATTGCTCCAGAACCTGCTGAACCTGTGGGTGTAGGAATCATTACAATAGCTACAGCTGGTTATTTTCTTTTTTGCGCTTCGACATTTTCATTAATTTTTGAATCTCAGCTTTGTGATTTCCAGACAACATGCAGAAGGGAACTATCATTAGGACACTTCACAGAGACACAAAGAAAATGTATGGGAATCAGGGCAGCCCATGATGTTCTACTGCAAGAAATTCCACTCCAATGTGCCTGGAAAAGGAATAATTGTGCCAGACTCAGAACATCCCTAACTGAATTAATAAATTGTGTGTATTTTTCAACAACTTCCCATGCCCCCCCAAAACCCCATCACTGAACAGGTAAATATGAATATAAAAGAAGGTTATGTAGCTTTTTGGAGCCACTGCAGCAAATTACAAATGTTATTTGAAGTGAAAAAGCCCTGCAAAGTCAGCCAGTCACTGCTGTGCGATGCAGTGGGGTGGGGTGCTGCATAAGCCTGCTTGCTCAGTGGAGTCACAAAACATATTGATACTTTCATTTCTATAGCAAATTTCATCCAAGGATCTCAGAGAGCTTTAAGAAAATTTATAATTATTTCAGCCTTACAATGTTGCTTTGAAATATTAAATGCATTTTCATGGAGGGAAATTGAGGTGTGCAGTGAGCTAGCAGCAAAGCGGGGACCAGAACCCAGGATCGCCATCATCCATTCACCTGGTCTAACTGTTAACCTACAATCTTGTGATCAAAATTATAGCATTTAAGGTCCTGAATATTGCTCCCTTTTAAGTCAATGATAGCTCTGCCATTGACTTCGAGGAAGCAAGATCAGGCATGCTTTTTGCTTTATGTGCACCACAAATATGAATCAAACCTGTTAGATACAGTTTAGTTGTTTTCAAACACTGTTTACTAGGATACTTGTAGAGGAATAGGAATTGATCAGGAATTGATTTTTTTTTCTTTCCATTTTTATAAACTACTAAATCGCAGCTTTAGGAAAATGAAAATTCTTTTACCAAAGAAAAATCAGCATCAGAACATCAACATAGTTTCAGACAGATATAAATGTAGAAGAGCAACAAGAGGGAAGGGAAAAAAATTAAACAGTGTTCAGAGCAAACCAATTTATACTCATACAAGACTTGCTGGAAGGATGATGCTGTATTTCTGGCTCAGCTCTGACAAGGTCAGGAACAGACAACTGCTGACCACATCCTCCACTGCACATTTCCCACTGGTAATCCCTTCCTGGAGGGTAAAGGGTTACCCATTCCAGGAAAAGCATTGCTGAAGAAAAACAATGTATTTATTGATTAAAAAGTTGAACTCCTTCACATATGCTGAACCATGTACAGAACAGTGATAGAATGGCTGCTGATCAAATAGTTAGGTATGGATATCGTATCATAAAAGAACCCTGCTGAGTTCATAGATAATCCTTTGAAGTAAAAGGGAAACAGGCATTTCTTAATCTTAACACATCCATAGCCTGTAAAAATCAGTGAAAAAAGCCCTAGAAACTAATTAATGTTGGCAGTTAAACCATTAAAGCTTGATAAAGGGAAGCCCTTGTCTTAACAAAATAAATTATAGTCTAGGTAGCTCAACGTAGATAATCACAATCTCTCTTTATTTAGTAATCCTTAAGATTTAATGGTTCCCACAGTTGAAACCAAACCCTGCAGAAGTCTCCTGGCATGTTTCGAGTATAAACTCTTCAAGGCAGGAACCATCAACTATTCTGAGTTCGTACAGTGCCTACCACAATGATGTTCCATTCTTGGTTGGTCCTTAGGCTGTGCTATAACAAATATAATAAATAACATGGCAGAAATTTGAGACTGATGAGTTAGGAGAAGCAGATATTTCCATGAAACCCATACCCCCACACAGTCAGTCGAAGGAGGGAAGCTGATCCATATGTTTAAAAGAAATAAACTTGTCTCCTAGGAGGGAGACTATTGAGATAAAACAATTGTTTTAACATCAGCAGCTAAGTTCCTTCCAAAGGAAGGAAAATTGAGGCCCAATTTGTTTGAATTCTGTTAATAGTTCAAACAACAAAAAACTAAAGACTCAGTGACTAAAGTAGTAAGGACTCGATTCAGAACAGACTCATATGGTGTAACGCTGTTGCTCTCCATGGAGTTATTAACAATTTATGTTGTAAATGAGATTGGAACCAGACCTCAAGAAGAGAGAGAAATAGGTAACTTTGTCTAATAGTTTGTGCGAAGGGCAAGGGGCTAAGACACTAGTTATTACAAAATATCTTGTGGACATATATACAGGTGAGTCCCAAAGAGAAAGTTTGGCTGACTCCAGACTACTGGAGTGCTAGGGAGTAGGACAATCCATTCAATAGTGTGAAAAAACACCATCTCCATGCTGATTGCTGTAGATTATTAATCTGGAAACAGTAATCCTGGCTACTAACCCTCAGGAATACCCACCTCCATTTCTGTGAAAGAGCTTTCCTCCCAATGCTCACAATTTTAAAGTCTTGAGTTCACTAGCCATACTGATATCTGTATATCAGCCCAGCAAGGTCCTTGGCTTAATTTGGAACCGAATGAGAGCAAAATCAAGAAAAATACTATTTTTGAAAGATACAACTGGAGGAAAAAGAGCATCTGAGAGGATCTGATAACTGATAAAAGTCTAATGGGGGAAGGAAGCTACCCCTCTGGTGCTTTCACAGTGCTAAGAGACACTGTGTAACTTTAGAACACTAATATGCTGAGTCCTTCTAGATATGCTCTGTCTGCCTTGGTAAAGGTAGGAACTGAAGGATCAAGTCCCTGGCACCACAGAATAGTAATCTAGTCATTCCTTTAGGACAAGGTATCCTAATTTCAGAGGAACATGATATTTTACAAAAATCCTGAAAGCTGTCATTTGTCTTCTCACAGTCGGGGGTAATCTGACCTACAGGGAGTTATCACATATGGCTGAACTGAGATTTTTTGCAGAACGGAGTTTATTTGGCCTGCGCTATATTAAATTGTCTTTGACAGTGCTTGCAGCCGTTTAGTGTTCACTTAATATGAGTTAGTTCACTTGCATGATAGTTAACCAAAATGGTGAATTTTATGCAAAATGTTAATGAGAAACAAATTGTGAATTTGTAACCATACTAGATGCTTGAAGAGTTGCACTTGTCCAAGCAGGGCACAGAAACATACCACGTGACTAATGTGTTCGATCAAAACATCTTGATTATTAAAGTACTAACCAGGAACAATCTACAGGTCAAGAATTATTCACAAAAATTGTTCAACAGATAATGAATCAATTTGAGACAATCACAATCTGGGACCCAGTTCATGAACCAAAAAAAAAGTGGCATTAATTGATGTTATTTAGTTTAATCTATTTACCTAGTTCTAATTCTAAACCTGAGATGAAGGAATGATATTTCTGAGACGAACCAGGAGAAGAGCAACGTGTGGATAAATGAAGAGGTTTTCACCTCTCATGTCCCATACTGTCATGAACAGCTTCTTTAAGCTCAGAGTGCTTTCGTACCCCTGAAAATGTCTGCTTTTGCAGAAACCTGTGGATTTCCCCTACCCTCTCATCTGCTAAAACCACAATTGAATCATTTTTTGTTCTTCTTGAGGACCCCAAAACCACTTTGCTACTGAAAACATTGGGTGTTCAAACCACATGGAAAACAAGTATTATGGGATACAAGGGAGTGGAAACTGTAACTCAGGTTACTAGCAGGTACAACTGGAGGCAGCCAATATCCACTCATCCAAATAATGCCCTATGAAATATGAAGGCATGACAGGTTAGGTCTGTACCTCAGACCCCTATTCATCTCTTAATAGCAACTTGACTTACCAATTGATGGAGCATTTGCACAAATAAACCAAATATATATTTGCTCTCTGACTCTGAAGACGACAAGCACAGGTGATTGCCACTGCTATGCAATTCCTAGAAACATTCTCTGCACAAACTATCTCGAGTATTTCTAGGGGAGCAGGCAGAGACATCTTTGAAATGCCTGAAACAGCATGCTGTAATACGTCTCAAAGAGAGAATTCAATGTGCGAAGCTTGACAGAGGGCAACAGAAAACGTCCAAGCTGTCCAAATCCAGGAAGAATTAATTGTACCTTCTTTTTATGTACTGAGCTTTGGAAATATCACTGAATGCAGAAAATTCAGAAAAGACTGACAAGAGCCCTCCCCCTAATTTCTTCAGTCTTAACAGAAGAGAGAACAACATGTTGCAACTGTTTTATTTTACAAATGTTTGAGATTTTACAGTTGGGGGCTGGGAGTTTTAAAGTCAGCTACAGAAGAAGCCTGTAATTGAGACTTTCCTTCTGCTAAGTCCTTCCAAGGACCTGAATCAACATGTTCTTATGCAGCCCCTACAATGCACACACATAGGGCCAGGTCCTCAGCAGGTGTAAAACCCCAGCAATGGAGTTGCAGAAGTTTACATCAACTGAGGGTCTGGGCTATAATATTTGCCACATTCTAATTCAGAGAAGTGGCCAAAAATTAAGAGAAATACATTCCTAAGTTGCTACCGTATTTCCAAGTTAGGTTCTAGTACTGATGCAAGTAGTTAGAAGATCAAAATAGATGGTCAGATGAGGCTAATAGGGCTATACAAATTGATATTAGGCTCCTGGCTTCAGCAAGTTATGCTCAGTACATCTGGGAAAGATTTCAGATGTCCAACTCTTTCAAGACAGCTTCTGAAATGAAGTTACACCTTGTTTTCTCTATCCCTGAGAAAATCAACTACTTTGGTCTCCCGGGCAAAATACGATGCTGTTATTGCTTGTAAGTATGGAGTAAACAGGGTGTGATTTTGAGTCCCTGAATCACCTAGAAATAAAAGTCTGTGTTCTCGTCTCCAGTTCACAATGCAAACATGTTTAACCTAATTTCTAGAGCTGACCAAAACAATTCTGAAGTTGCTTTAACTGAAAAATGGCCTTTTTAAAAGACAATTTTTAAAAAAAATCTTATGGCTGAAATCCTGCCACTTCTAAAATTAATGAGTTTTGTCATTGATTTTTGTGGAGCCAGGACTTTACCGTATACCTTTTAAAAAAAGAAAAAATCCAAAATTGTTAGCAAAATAGCTATTGAATTTTTTTGCTGAATGAAAATTTCAAAAACCATTTAATTCATGTGTCCAATATAAATTTCATCTCACTCACTCCAACGTCCGCAAAAGATTCTGAAAAAAAAAATCAGTTGGCCAGTTTTGAACAATTGACAACTGTACACAATAATAGATTTCCATTCTTAAACCAGCTCATCCAATCTGAAACCACATAACTATTGTGGGCTCCAAAGTTTGTCTGACCCCTGAAGTTACTGGGTGCATATTCTGCTTAGAAGAGAGTATAAAGAAGGGGGCTGAAAAGAGACAGGGAGAAAAATGTCCAGTGGAAAAAAAACAGGGTGAAAAACAGAGCAATGAGCAGGCAGTGTGAATATCTGGGATAGAGTCACAACTGCGAGTGCAGGGAGATGCAAATTGTCTTCACTGAACAACTTTGCCTGGGAATTTCCTCCGGGAAGGGGACAGCCTAAATCTTGGCAGCTGGATCTAAGGCTGCCATGGGGAATTAGCACATACCCTCCTTATTCAACACTGCCCATGTTTGGAATTTTGCTGGCTACTTGTGGGGGCCCCCAGTGGATAGGAGGATGTGGGCAGGAGCGCCGCCAGCTCTTTTGCCACCCTATGCGGCGGAAGGTCCCGCCCCCAAAATGCCATCCCCGACAGAGGTGGCGGAAAGTCCCGCCCCAGAAATGCCACCCCCAACAGAGGCGGCGGAAGGTCCCGCTGAGGCGGTCGCCGCCCCCCAAATGTTAGAACCCTAGGTGACTGCCTAGGTTGCCTAATGGGTTGCGCCAGCCTTAGGTGTGTGTATGATGCACTGCTGCAAGCCATTTTTGGGTGGACTTTCTAACTGCTGTGGTCTCTGAGATCTGTGTCAATTGTATTAAATCTGACCCCAGTATCAACCTACCTTTTGTGGATTGCCATTCTTTCCCAATTTAGCTCATTATTCCATTTACCTAGATCAGGCCTGCACAACGTGTGGCCCGGGGGTCGCATGAGGCCCATGTGGGCTCACTGTGCAGCCTGCGGTGGGTGAGTAGATGGGCTCACTATGCAGCCCGCAAGGGGTGAGTAGGCAAACAGAGGTGAAGGAGGGGGGCTGAAGAGGCGGGCGGGCAGTGGCGGGGGGGGGGGGGGGGTGGCGGGGGGCAGGGGGGGACTGAGGAGGTGAGCGAAGAGTCAGTGGCTGACCTGTTCTACTGATCTGCTCTGGCTCCCATCCCCTATCCAAGGGTTGCAGCTGTCTGGAGGTGCTGCCTTCCACACCTTCCTCATTCACACCTCATTCATTCAACAGGGCAATTGATTACAAAGCTGGGGGAAGATCTTATTCTACTTCTAGCAAAAAGACATTTTTCTTTTACCTTAATTATACTACCTTAGGGTCTCACTATAACATATTACCAAGGTTCAATACCGGTGTTTCGGTGGGGCAGCGCTGGGGAAGGAGGGTGTGTTTCTGCAGTGTGGGTGGTGCTGGAGGGGGTGTGTGTATTTTGGGGGGCTTGGCAGCGCTTGGGGGGGGTCGACAGGGTTAGGGGGGGTTGGCCCTCAGCTATTTTCTTTGGAGTAATATGGCCCTCGTCACTTTCTGAGTTGTGCAGGCCTGACCTAGATTCAATTTTAAAAAAAAACAATTACCCTAGTACAGAGAAGGGGGGAAAATAGGTGTATGGACCTGCAAGGCCTGTAAACTTGGTTTGTGAGGTTTGCAGATCCTGTATTCCATGGGCCTCCCTCACTCCCACTTAACATGAAAAATTGATACATTTACATTTGCCTGATGACGTCTTTTCACCAGGTGTGATTCTTCCTTATCCCAAATGCTGGTGTCAAAAGCTGAGTTTTGTATTTGCTGCCTACACAGAAAATTACTTTTGCATATGGTATTTACGCCACTTTTGTGTGCAATATGTTCATTCATTCTAACTCCCACTGTGTGAAAGATCTAGCAGTGGGAAGAAGGGTGAACAGCAGGCCAAATCCTTCTACTTGTGAGTGGAAAAGAAAAGTTGTAAAGCTCCAAATGATTTCTTTTTTGTTTTGTTGAAGAAGAGAGAACAGGAGCAAAGGACAGGGTGCTCCTTCTGCAAAGAGGAGAGAGGAACAGGCTGGTACAAGTACAGCAGGAGCAGCAGCATCTCTCATGCCGTAGCCTCTTAAAAATATGCTTGTACTCCGTACCCTTTAGATGAGATCCTATTCCCATTCATCTCAATGATGAAGGACCGAAGGTTTTGGTTCTGGGTACAAGGCACAGGGACAAAGAGGGAATCTAAGGAGAAAAACCATCCTAGAGAATATAGAGGAAATAAAACCATCAGTGTTTTTAGATCAGCATTCAAATGGCGTCAAAGAATGCATTAGTAGAGGGCAGGAAGGTAGATGCTGCAGTTTGGGTACACTGAAAAATAACCATGCAATAGCATGGGGAGAAAAAACCTTTGAACATCATGCAGGAGATCATCAGCTATGCAATAGGCAGGAATAGACGGAGGAGGAGGTGGAGAAGCAATCAAGATCTCAGTACGTATCAGTAATAAGAACATCCACCAAGTGGCTTGATATCCATTATTTCTTTCCTAGTCATAGGCACTTCTAATACCAGAGGAAGCCATGTGACTGGCAAGGCACATAGGTGAACTGTCAGTCACCTGGCAAACCTGGTATTTCAGAAATATTTGAAAAGGCAACAGAACGTAGGAGAGACCATCCCACGGCTCAGCTGCCCACTTTACTGTGTTTATTCTGGTATTGTCTGTGCTGCTGAACAATGGAATTGCCTGTCTGCTGCTAATGTCATTCATTAAAAGAGAGAAAAAAGGGAACAAAGCTCTTTTGTGTGCCTTAGAAGAGCCCAGGGTGACACATTGAACTTCAGTGGGAGCCTGGGAGCGTTCAATGCATTGCAGCAGGTGTCCAGCATCTCATAGGGTTGGGCCCCAGGTGATGAAAAGATAGAGGTGCGATAATGAAGAACAAGCAGGCACAGACAGCGAGAGATATGGAGGTTAAATGCAAACAAAGAGGTTTTGTGCAAGGTATGTTTTTGCTAATGAGAGGTGGGAGAGCAGCTCAGAAGTTTGGCTCGTTAGTAAAGCTGGAAGATGCGACTCCCTATAAGTTACACACCCTGTAAGTATGGGGATTACACTTCCTGTAGTTTCTATAGGCCAAGATCCTTCATCCATTGCCTCCCACAAGCTCCCTGTGTGTCACTGGCCCCCTTCCCACTCTATTGCAGGGACTCCCTGCAGCCCCTCATCCCCTCCCCCATGCCAGAGGCTGCATGTGCCTGCTTGTTTTCCCCTTTTCTTAAATGCTAGGGTCACTATGTGGCTGCTTATTCCTCTCGCCCTCATACTGGAGCCCCTAATCCCCTCCCCTCAATGCCAGAAATCTGCGTGGCTCTCATTCCCCCATTATAATTTCTTTTATTTTTTGCCTGGGAGATGAGTCATTAGGGGCATCAACATATTCAACTCTAGCAAGAGGGCAGCAGGCTGTGATGGTGGTGTTGCGATGCTGGAAAGTGTTAATGAATGCCATTTCTTAGATCGATGGAGAATAGTGCATGTTGAAGTTGCTGGGTCTGGTAACCAGATGCCACAGCTTCCACGTGTCCCCCCATTTCATTCTCTGGTTTTCCAGTTTTCACCTAAATCAGTAGGGTTCCCCCTAGAACAGCACCTGAATTTTTGGAATTGATCAGCTGCAATGAGCAAAAGCTATTGCACTACACCCAAAGAAGTGCCCCGAAGCTGAGCTGAGGGCCTTGCAAGCTTAACCAAATTAGTTAAGCACACACTACTATCTGGGAATGTAAAGGCAAATTCTGCAGAGTTTTATTGAGCAAAAATCCCACTGAGGTTCAAGGGGCTCTTCCATGAGGTGATCTTGTGTGACTGCTATAGCTAGATGAATACAAACAGAAGAAAAGATTCACATGATCCCTCCTCACCATTTCAACATCAGAACTGCTGACTTCCACACAACTCTGATCTGAATTTATCCAAGCATTCCAGTCAGGACACAGCCTGGGGAATGTCACAAAGATGAAGTCTTCCCTCACGTTATTTACACAATCACATGCTTCCATACACAAGGAAAAGACTTTTTTCTCTCCACAGAATTTCAGAACTTGCATCTTTCATCCCTGGTGAAAGCAGGAAGTGAAGGAACTTTGTGGGGAGGGATAGCTCAGTGGTTTGAGCATTGGTATGCTAAACCCAGGGTTGTGAGCTCAATCCTTGAGGGGGCCACTTAGGGATCTGGGCCAAAAATCAGTACTTGGTCCTGCTAGTGAAGGCCAGGGGGCTGGACTAGATGACCTTTCAAGCTCCCTCCCAGTTCTAGGAGATAGGATATCTCCATTAATTCAAGTTCTATAAATACAATGAACTCTCAGAAAAGGGGTTCTGGACTAAACACCTGTCAAACCCTGAAGCTCTGATTAAGCAAATCATTGTGCTACTCTTCTCTCCTCTTATGAGTCATAGCAACCAGCCAAGGGCTTCTCAGATTTGCTGTTCCAGACAACATGAGGCACTAGTGATACCCCCAGCCCATTCCTATGAGTATGGGATCCTGCCAGTTAAACATGTGCTTAAACTCTTAGCTGAATAAGAATCATAGCATGACTGCCAGTTTTGTGATGGTTGTGTCCTTTTAGTTGGTTATTATAAGGAATGTTTCACATTAGAACTGTTCAGTGTAAAATTCTGGGTCTTGAAAGTTTGAGTTTTTTTTAAAAGTTGATAGAACTGTTCTAAGTACATTGTCTTGCTTTACCTTTCTGCTAGCATTACTGGTTGCATTAGAAGACCTAAATTAATGGAAGCAGTGTGTATTTATACCAGTAATTAGTTTGTGCTCATTTTTCTTGGAAGCCCTTTCCATCATTGCTAATACTGTGAACATGTATTTGTTAAGATCAGATTTAACATCAGCCTCTGTGGGGCAGATTCTCTGCTGCCTTACAGCTTGTGTGACCTCAGTGATTTTTAGTGAGGTTGCTAGTGGGAGTCAGGTCAGTGCAGAATGTAGCCCTGTGTATTTGCTGAATGACATGAATGTTCTAATTCAATTGTGTGGTGCTAGAAACAGGGAAAGGACTCCATCACTACCTCCTGGAGGAGCAGAGGGCCTTTTGTGTTGCTGATCAGGGAACTTGAAATACAGCCTAAAGTCAGGTTTACTGGTTGTAGGTACTTGATTACATATTATATTCAGTGCTCTCCATTGAACTAAGTAACCATTTCACATACAGATAAAAACATACAACAAATAATTTCTTCCATTATCTTCTTATTTAACATCTGATAAACAGTTGTCTTAGGTCTTGCAGGTGGAGGCTGTTTCATTTTTATAACTTCAACTCAAGCCAAGCAGAGCGGGGTGCCCAAGCTTTTTTTCCCCTTTCCCAGGGGGCAGGATAAGGAAGTAGATTTGACTGAGGCAAAAACATTGCACAATTCATTTTTAAAAATATTTTCCCCTCTAGAAGAAAAATCACGTTGAAAATTTTCCACGAGCTGTAAGAGTTGGTCAATGAATAATGGGAAATTTCACAATAATTTAATGGAAACTCTCATTTTGTGAAAATGCTGAAATCTGAAAAATGTTAACCAGATCGAGTGAGGAGGATGGATACAGCATAATTACAATGCTTGCCATTTAAAAAAATTAGAATTTGTCAACAGATCAACTGCTTACCCACAGCTGTTTCATTTTCAAAAAAGTCTTTGGTACTCCTGTGTTGCAAGTGCTGGCAAAGGCTGACTAACGGTGATGACTATGCATATAAACCACCCACTTCAAGCACGGGTTCCTGCACTATTTTCTCATTGACATTTCCGTTTTCCTTTCATGAAGTAACAATTTCGTACTGAGGAACTATTCTTTTTAAGATTGGGTTTAGTTATACAGTGACAACTTCCCCAAGGTAGTCACTGAAGGGTAGATTAACAGGCTGTCTCAACCTGGCCTCTCAAACTGTAGAGACATTTTTCTTCCCTCCTTCCCCCACACAAACACTTGAACTTGTACATGCATATTGTTTGTAGGAGCAAATTAAGAAGATGGGGTGATTTTCCTGCTCTACCTTGACCTTTTAGAAAAAGGTCAAAAGACATGTCTGAAAAAAAGACAATAGGTGCATTTATAGTCTATTGTTGATACTGCTGCTACCAGCATGGTGATTCTCTTTTACACACTCTAATGTCCCAAGAGGCAAGCATATATACACACATATCATGGCTTCATTATTATGAAGAAAAAGTAGAGGTAGAGAATTAGACGAGCTTAAAATCTTTTGTCCATGAAAGCATCTTTCCAGCAATCTGGATCTACTTGGGATGGAAATAAATGTGGCCAGCACAGCACAACAAATGTTATTCTCCTTTAACTATTCCACTGATTGTCGAGTGGGAGGCTCTCTTACAAGCTATGCTTTCTACTACTGCGACTACATCAATGACTTCTTTAGTTTCAAATTCATTCAGCATTTTTCTCTCTCCAACTTTACATATGTTGGGTATAAGTTAGCGTCATTCTTATATTTGAGTGTTCTCCATTTGCAAGTGAGCATTTCAAGTGAGTGGGAGCAATGTTAGGTGGGAAGAGTAAAATATCTTCCTTTCTGTTTATGAGCTTGCCAACAGAAGCATATGTAGAGTGTGCTTGTTCCAGAAGTCTCTCGAGCATATGGAATGCCAATTTCCAATGAGCTTGAACCTCCTGCTTTGAGCTGATGTATTGGCAAGTTGTTGGTTTGTTTTTGCTTTTTCCCTTCCTGTAACAAGCCAAACTCTTTCTGACATAATGGCCAGTAACCAAAGACCATACGTGACACCCATGCTTAATTGTAATGAAGGAGGTGCTGAGGCTCAAGCAATTAGGTGCTGGGGCTGAAGCAATTTTTTTACTTTCATAACTGACATGGCAAGCCCAGAGGTGCCAGGGGCTAAGGACTGCCAAACCTAGAGATTCCGGGGCTCAACCTGGCACAAATTAAGCACTGAGTGACATCAATCACAAATTCTAGTTCTGTGATTAATTGTGCAGGGAGTTATGCAAGCCCAGTTTAAATGGCATGAAAAGCAGAGTGTGCGGCCACTACTCTTTACGTTAAGGATGGTGCAGACAGCCTTAACTCAGAATGTGCAAGCATAAATGAGACAGAAGTGGGCACGAACCACATTCCAAGCAAGTGCTGAAAAAAACCGATGACAATGTGATCTATTTCAAAACCTTTAATAAATTAAGCTGAACAGTTCCCAATGACTCTTGCCTTGGAAAAGGACAAGACACAGCTGGCAGACTGGTACATTTTCCAATCTGTCTGTAACTGACATCCAGCATTTAATCAGAAGGCTGCATATTACATGTGCTGATGTGACCTTGAAGTGCCTCAGCTTGCCTTAGAATAGGTGATGGTCATGAGCCAAAACTCAAATCCAGTACTTGGAGGAAGGAGGAATCCAAACCCAAATCTGAATTTTTCAGTGGGCTGCTATTGCCGTACCCAGCTGAACAAAAACCCTGGACTTGACAATTCCCTACATTCAGAGAATCAAAGGTATGGCTCTAGAGCTGAATTTCATGCCTTATTCCCTTCCCTCTATAGTGAGGGCCATATCCTCAGCTAGAGTAAATCGGCATTGCTCCAGTGAAGTCCGAAATGCGATGCCACTTTACAGTTGCTGAGGCCCTGCCCCGTACACATTAATCTTCCTTGCACAATTTCTTAAACCAAATAGTCTGTTTCGTTCAAAGAAAAAACATCGCAAAAAGGATCAGGGTAATATTACTTTTTGTCAGTGGATTTATCAATACTACAGTCTGCTACATCTGTGCAGGTGGGCTGCTCATTGTGTACTGTGCACATCTTGCTTCTGCAACTCCCTTTTTATGCTGGGACACTTTTTGTGCTGCAGAAGACAGTTTTTTAAAATGTCAACTTGTTTGCCAGGCTCGTGAGTTATATTAAGCAATTTCTGGGTGATAAAGGCTGGAAAGTTGTCATATGCTTCCCCAGGTCTCAGGAGCATGCCCATTCTGCCTTCTCACGATTACCCTGAGGTTGTAAGTATTATTTGTTGTTGTTTTCAGCTCTCTTAGGTTCCTTGTTGTTTCAGGCTTTTCCCACCGCAGCCTTTATTTATCCTCTAATGGCATCTCAACACTGACAGTCCCAGGTTTCCACCCTACTTCCTGTGAATGACACCTGTGTGGCAGATGGTGCAAATGGTCTAGTGTATATTTTCTGGATCGATGTAAGAAAACTAAGCTGTCAGACTGCTTTGGCCTTCTGCCTTATAGCATTAAAGGCTGGTTAGGGAGAGTGACATTGCCTGAAAATAATTTCAGTTGAAATAACCTGGACCTCTGTATGGTGACTTTGGAGTGTGGCTTTCCCTTAACTTCTTGACTCAATTTGTGTTTCATTATTACCCTCTGACCCAGACTTCAGAAAAGGTTCTAGATTTTATCACTACTTCCCTCTCCTCTCCTTCCTTAATTAAACGGAAAGACAGAGGTTTTGACAGACTAACTTTGCCTCCTATTAGATTCTTCTTTTTTTCCCCTGCAGCAAAGTATAGGAAGTTTTGTAGATTCATGAATAAAACAACATTTTACACTGATAAAGCTCCTTCTCTACAAAGTTTACAAGGCTATTTACAAACATTAATGCATAAAGACTTGCAATACCACTGCAAGGTACCATCCAGTCATTAGGGCAATAGCCTTGGAATCAAATCCTTGTTTGCCACAGACTTCTTGTGTGCCCTTGGGTGAGTCACTTACTCTCTCTGTGCCTCAATGCCGCATCTGTAAAATAGGGATGAATCCTTACCTTGCAGGGGCACGGTCACTATTAAATACGTTAAAGATTTCAAGCTGTTGAGCTCCTATGATAATGGGTGCCAGATAAGCACTAAACACAGAAGTATTATGGGCAGTAGTAGTCTGAGGTATAGCCAGATATAGAAGGTGGATCTTCTGAGTCCCAGTCCTTTGGCTAATCCACAGGACCAACATGCTCGCAGGTTGTGTGTGATACCTCTACAAATAACAATTAAAAATCTTTATTATATCTCTTCAGTAGACCTTGGTCTATTTTTATACAGCTCATACATTTTGCATGAGTGATTTATTTTGAAACGAGAGAAATGACAACAAAAATAAAATCAGCATGAAAGGGCACGGAGTTCCTCTCCTCTGCAATACCCTAGATCAGCTCTGCCTCACACACTAGCAGCTGCCCCTATGGACAAGCAGCCTTCTGAGACATTTAAACATGCCATAGAGAGAAGCAGAGACATCAGAGCTACACTGCTACAGATGCCACAAGTCTCCTAACAGTTTAAGCGGTGGAATGAAGAAATGGAAAAGGAGAGTCCCTTCTAACTTGGGTTTGGTGGACTATAAATGGTAAAGTCTACCGCAATTCAATCTTTTTTCCTGATATTTTCCTTTTTCATTATAATTACCATGTCTGAAAGTGGTCTTTGCTCATTGGTTTGCTATTACAGTGAGTCTTTCAGGAACTAAAGAAAATGGGTGCTGAGACTGACATGAACTAAAGAAAATGAGCAGAAAATTGAAATAGCAAGGTTGGGTGGATAGCTTTATTTTTGTTGATGATAATGAGGTCGTTTACTTGAAATATTTTATTTTGCTACATTGCAACACAACCTTTTCCATATATGCCCAGATGGAATTTAACCCGCCCGCCCCAGAAAACTGGGTTATTTATTTTTCTCTTTTGACTTGCTGTGTTCTGTGCTAAGGATACTGCATGTGAGGTGAAATCAACGCAGCTTGTGATGAGGTAGTAAAAGGTACATTTAAAAGCGGTGTTTAATACTGGATATTGTGCACTGTGTGCATGGACAACACAGGCAGCATGCAAGTGCTATATTAGTTAAGTACTTGTGTGGTGTCCTTCCTCAAGAAACTCACCCAAAAACTATTCCTCATGGAGTTTGTCCAAACAGTCTCTTTATATTGGCAGATTGTTAGGTATACAGTGCAAAGCTTCTCTGAGTGTGCAGTCTTCTCCTTGCCTTACAATAAAGACTGTTGCAATCTGCTCTATTAGGCTCCTAACTGATTTATTTAATTCCATACACATGTTGCCAGCACACGTTAGTTAAGGCCTGGAGTTCTGAGTAGCTCCTTCTCTGAAGTTCCCATTCACATCTGCATACCTACTCATTCTCTGGCTCCTGGAATGAATCTGATTCATGCTTAGCCTGATTGCTCTTCTAGAGGAAGAAAGTGGCTATTGTCCTTAGAAGGTGACTTCTTTAAATATGAGCCATTGGACACAGCAGAAATACACACAAATGAAAACCCATCCAGCCTACTCTCCCTGCCCATGCTCCCAAAGAGCAATTCTTCTGATTAAAAGAACTGGTTTTTCTGATGTCATGCTAAACCCAGGGAATGGGGTTTAGTAAGACAGGAGATACCATAAGCTTTAAAAAACACCTTTATTTAGGCTCTAACTTTCTTTAAAATGAGCAATAAAAATCAATATTTTAATAATAATACATTATACATTACATTATACATATACATTAATAATATAATACATTATATTCCTATAGCACTTTACAATGTATTAGAGAAATAGGCTGAGTTCTCAAATGCCGACACCTACAATGCAGCCACAGAACACATGTAAGCTCTTTGAGGCAGGGATTGTCTTTTTGTTCTGTGATTGGAAAGTGCCTAGCAGAGTGGGGTCTAGGTCCATGACTAGGAGCTCTAGGTGCTATTGTAATACAAATATATAAATAATGATGATGAATCTATGCCTATTGCATTTGCAAATGTAGATTTTTTTTTGTACAATGGACAAATGATATAACCGAGGTTCCAATGTGTGATGTTTTCTTCCAGCATGTTCTCCATCTCTCATCTAATAAAGCTTTTTACCCTGCAGCTGTGAACAAGTGTTTGAATGATGAAAGTGACAAACATCAATGAGCAAAGCCCAAATAAGTCACAATTTCTTTTAAAAGAAGATCATTTTATAATTACTGTAATGTTCCCCGGGGTCTGCCATTTTGCTTTGTCATGGTAATGATACTTCTCAAGTGTCTGAAGAGGAAGCTAAGTACACCCTCCTGGGAAAGGAATGTTTCTCAGCATCTTGCACTGTCCTTTTTTATGGTCTCCTGTTGTCTTTTATTATTGAAAGAGGCCACCAGAGCAGCATTTGTTGCAAAGAATATGATTTTACATAGTGGCCTGAGGTTAATGTTTTTAAACTTTCAAAAAAGAGAGAGTTATAATTTGCTGATAAAATAAAATACTTGCACTTATTCCTTCCTAGCATTGAAAAGTGGCTCTGACACAAGTATTCCCTCCTACTTTTAAACAACCTTGAATCTTCTTCCTTCAACTTCATAAAAGAGGCATACATAATATATGCATGAGGAATGGAAAGCAAAATATATGGGCTGGCCAACTGCTATGCTTCTCATTATAACTTTAATGTCTGTGAGGGTCACTGTATCACTTCTTGTCATTTTAGCACTCTGCAGCAGAGTGAAATTGACAAATAGCAGCATGGGGAGAGGCACTGATGTGAAATTGACAAGAAGCAGCTTGGAGATTGCCAAAAGGATGAAATTAAGATGAATCCCTCCCAACGCTGTGCTGTGCTTTTATCCACACAGAAATCAGTAAGATTCATCAAGCCCAGCTAAGAGCATGAGCCAGATTCTCACAGGGCGTAAATCAGCATAGCTCCGGTGATTTCTCTTGAGGGAGACTGATTTATGTAATCAAAGTGCAAATTGGACACCTTGACCTCCTCCCATTTAATCACAGGCATTAGCTGAAATCCAACCTGGTTTTGTTTATACTGTTTTTATAGTTTGGCTCTTTACTGGCCCAATGTTTCATTCTGAAAGGGGTAGGAAAGGAAGAAAGTGAAGAAACCATCCCTTTACTTCCAACTTTTGTATAAGCCTCTCCTGTCCCCAACCTAAATTCTTCCCTGACTGTCATGTCCTTATTTTTCTACTTTTGAAAGTATGGCCATCCTGTAGGGGAATGTACGAAAGAGGTCCTTGAGAGGGGAACTCAGTACTGGAAGCCCATCATTTATTTTAGGCAGCTGCTGCCACTGCAGTTAGTGCCAGATTGTTTCATGATGAGTAGCCTGCAAGGGCGAGGGACAAACAGATATCTACTAACACCAACCTCACCCAAGTCTCCCACATGGCAATAGACTGCCAAAGCACTAGGGAAACTGGACCAAAAAAAAAAAAAGACTAAATTATCTTAAACGAAAAGACACAAGTTGTCTTTCTTTTCAGGTTAAAAAGTACTCAGTGTAGACATCATTATGTATATTCATAATAGACTTTATTCTGACTAACACTTTGAAAATCCTGGGAAGTGAAAATTACTCAAATAAATTGTTCATGTTCCATTAAACAAGAGCCCTGGGAGGTTAGTCTTAAGACACTAATTACTTTCTCCTGTGGAAATTGAGGATGGGGTGAAGAAAGGGGAGAGACAGTTCTGCAGCAACAGACTTTTATATGATCCCCTAATACCTCTAGAGATAAATGAGGAATCTGAAAAGATTAGTAACTTCCTGCATGCTTGCAATATGTCTTGGTTTGCCAAAATGATTACAAATTCCAATAAATTAGAAAAAGTAATGCTGAGTTGTAGAAATTCATACTAAAAGCCATATCCCCTATGGCCCAGGCCCCTTATGTCTCCAGAAAACATACAGGTTTAAGCGCATTAATTAGTCACACAGTGCTCCTTACAAATGTTGGTGTGGTGATATTTACCGCTGAGGAATGATTCAGAATCTGTGATAGTAGTGACTAGATCAAAAGAAAGACTAGCAAAAATTAGACCAGCATACATTTAAATTGGATTAGGTGAGAAAGCAAAACAAGCCCTTTCTGCAAATACAGGCCATTAACCTTCCTTAATTAAAAGGGCAAAAAACACACAGCAGGAGATGAATTGTTCATGAAACAGAAAGTTAGCCAAAATGTAAAAAAATGGTAAGACTACATTATACACACTAAATACCAAGTCATTATGAAAATCACACAAGAGACAAACACCAATTCCACAATCAGGTAGCCTTGGAAGTGAGAGAGAAGAGGGCACATCACTGAAGATGTATATAGATAAATAGACACTGTTGGTTTACAGGACAGATTTGTAAATGGGCCTGAGAAAAATGCACCTACAATTTTATACTCTCCTGACTCTGCATATGTGACTAGCTATGTGAGCCCAATATCTGTCCAAAGTCTGTACCAAAGTATTTGCACAACTAAAATCAAACACATGGCAAAATGTTTGTGCACTTCTGCATTCGCAGACATTTGTCAATTTGGCCCACAGCCTTACTAATCTCAGTAACATTTCATTGTAGGTCTTGATTGTTGTTTTCCCTCTTGTATTTCAGTGTTCGTTTATTGGTTTTATAATGAACAATCCGAACAAAAACAAAAGGGGGGGGGGAAGCAATTTTCTTTAGTCCTTGTGTTGTTTGACAGGAGTTTGCAACTAACATTGCCTTTGCTACCAATTCTGTCCTTTTCCCTTTGAGAAATACTCCCTTTTCTTCCTGTGCATTTTCAATTAAACTGAAATCAGCTGGGCTTCTTTTTCTTTTTGTTTGGGCTATTCCCTCATTGTGCATCAGCATCGCTGAGGCTGTTAGACCAGCTCTGGGAACAGAATTTCTTCGCTTTGTAAATATGCTATGTAAATAAAGTCTTTGTGAATTATGCCAGATTGATTCTGCTGAAACCCTTTTTGTAGGGAATCCACAGAACAGATAAAACACAGGCAGCAATACTACACTCCCCCTCACACTGCCCTGCCAATATACCTCAGTTCTGACCTAGAAGGTTCATTATCTATGGTCCATTGAATTCTTCACCTGTTTAATAAGAATGCAAGGGATGGTGTCAGTCATGATGGTGAAAACTATCTACAGGGAAATTGACTGAGACCACCAATACTCATTTCCCTGAGGCCACTCAGTGACAATCAGCTGATAACTTTTAGTCACTACTGCTCTGGGCTGGAGTTGAATAGACAACTGCTCTAAATCCCATAACAAATCTACTCCTCCAGTACATTTAGTAATTTCCTTGGGCTCCCTAGTCAGGATGTACAGAACCAACATGAATCTTGTAGATCCTGTACAAAGGATTTACTGGACATTTTAAAATTAGTAATAAGAAAAAAAAAACACTTGCCAGGAGCAGTGCTTTTTAAAAACAGTTATTTAGAAAGTGGAAAACATAATACATCCATTCATAACCAGTTAAAGAATTACCACATACTATGCTCAGCCTATGGGCTATTTTCTGGAATAACAGCAGGGGAAAATATATTAAGGGCTAAGAAGACTTACCAGTTGGAAGCAAGGGAGATGCACCAACAAGCAGTCAACTACTTAATGACTCCTTTAGGGCTGCAACTGCATTTCTCTACCAAATTTAAAGGGCCAGCTATCACACAAAAGAATGCTGGGATATATTTCCTACTGTAAGTGAATCATCTTACACTGAGGAGTTTCAACCACGATCAGACAATTTTCTAAAAAAGTGCTCCTAGAATCTCCCTACATTTTGAAGACTCGGGTATGGCACCCCACTGTTTTCTGAGCTGGGTGTTTGGAATTGCTGTGTCTTCCTGTTTGCCTTTGACATTCTGTTTCTGTGAGAAGAGTTAAATGGGTTCAAGTGCCCCAAATCACAGGCTAGGCTGCAACTGGTCCTTGTGTGAATGCACACTGAGGGGGTGCCAACACCCTCACAGCTATCCCCCTGCAAGAATCACAGGCCCTGGGCTCACCTTGCCATGTGGGTGGATTCCTCCTAGCACGTCAGAGCCCTAATTGCCATGAGGGAGCAGAAGAAAGGCAGGAAAATGTCCCTTCTCCTCCTCTGCACTGGCTAGTCAGGGAGGGTGAAGCACCATGCACCACCTTTCTTCTCCCTCTCTACTTCCTGCAAATACAATCCCCCCCAGCAGTCCAGGGATTATGGGGGAAATGTGCATGCCCTGAAGATGGTGGAATGTGCTCCCCTTCATGGGGTCCAGGCACAGTCCCTCCAGGGGAGGAACTGATCCACCCTGCCATAAGCCTGTGCCTTTGAGGAATAACGTAAGCTTTGGAGGCTGAAGTATCACAATTACCAGCTTCATATTTACCAAGTCTAAATAGATGGCAGGAAAAGAAGTAGGGGAAATCAAGACCACTCAAAGGGGGCCTCACGAGCCCTGGCCGAGAATCCCTTCCCTGGCTACTTCATTAAGAAAATTTCCCAGTATCAATCAGGACAGATTTTGGGGAGGAATTTCCTCAGCTGCAGAAGAACATTCAAATACCCTTAAGCCCAACAAAGGATATTGCAAAAAGTCTCAATTCAGCAAAGCATTTAAAGAGAAGCCTCTATTTAGGAGAGTGGGAAGCAAATGAACAGGCTCAAGCATCTAGCAGCAACAAGATCTGAAGAGGGGAACATGTCTTTGTGCCTCAATTTACCGACATCATGTTTTGCGAGAAGCCTTGGTGTAAAAAAGAAGGGAAGCCAAGAACCAAGACCCAGCCTCCATAGGAATGGGTCGTATTGTCAGTGACTAGGGAAAAGAATCCATTGCCATTGAAGTCTGTGAAATTATAGAATCAGGCCAATAGACTGGGTCACTTATTTAAGATAAATAGCATGAGCTTTTCCTGTGGGTGGGGAACACAGTCACACACCCACTCAAACCTAGTCTTCAGCCCTTGCTCTTGTGATTTGGGTTAAAAGTTGAAAATGCTAGGGTTTTTTTAAAAGTTCATTAGCCAAAAGCAGCCAAATTTCGAGAGAAAACTTTTGAAACTTGGAATGGAACTAATGAGATGGATAACTGCTGTAGCTCCCTCTTTACAGATTCAATTAGAATGTACAAATATGAAACGAGGAACAAAAGTTACATTGCTTTTACATTTTTACTGAGAGCCCAACATAGCAAATGACAGAACAATCCAGGGCCCTTCCTCACCTGGAGTATATCAGCATTGGTTCACAGAGTGACATATATATTAGTACAGTATAATTGTACTTGACTTCACTGGAGCTGCATCATTTGAGAATCTGGTCAAGAGAAAGGTAGAGAACAAATATAAGCCATGTACAAACAGAAGAGATGTAGCCATCAATCAAGCAATATCAAGAAAAATAGTTTGCACTGAAAATATTGTAAAGAATAGAACTTGGTAGAAAAACTACCCTGTGAATTGGCCAAAAATGCATTAAACACAATAAATTTATACTAGAATTATGTTCAGTTTATTTACAAATAGACCTGTATCCTACCAAACTTTACGATACTGGGACAGATTCTGATACTGATGTTGAATAGAAGCCTACTCCACAAGTTTTACCACTGAAATCAAAGGAATCACTTGTGGATTATGGTACTATTCATTGTGGGTAAAGGTATCATTAACTGGTCCATTCTTACTACCTTGATTTGTAGCTGCCAAAGCTTCTGATAAATCTTCTTCTCCTGCACCACAGAGTGGCAACACTAGTATCACTGGAAGAAGCTGATTCTGGGTTTGGATAAGCACCTGAATGTTCAAAGCAAAATTTTGACCCTATCCAAACCTTTAGGGTCTTAAGTACTGAGAT
This sequence comes from Chelonoidis abingdonii, assembly GCF_003597395.2. Classification (NCBI taxonomy): domain Eukaryota; kingdom Metazoa; phylum Chordata; order Testudines; family Testudinidae; genus Chelonoidis; species Chelonoidis abingdonii. The sequence continues at coordinate 64,746,109 of NC_133777.1, read as the reverse complement.
AGATCTAATGCAAGAGCATCCTATTTCACTGTATTTTGTCCATTTCTGTTCCCTGGTAGAATGAGAAAGTGCAGATACATACAAAAAGCATTTATTTTACCAAGGATTCTTAAGGTTCTTTATTTAGAAAAGCTCCCACTGCAGGACCTGGGATTGATCCACATCCTTGGCCAACACTTCCTCTCCCAAAGCTGCTGATTTGTTTTTGTCTGGTTTGTTCATATGTAAGATACCTGAGGCCAAATGTATTGTTGCCAGCATAGTTATTATCCATCATATTTATTACAATAGAGCCTAGGGTCCAATGGAAAAGGAGGCCCAGTGTACTAGGCACTGCACAAACATAGAATAAGCAACAGTATCTGCCCTGAATGGCTTACAATCTAAGTAGCCAAGACAGACAAAAGGAAGATGGAAGAGGTAGAACAAACAAGAAAAGTAAACAACATGATGGCAACAGATGTCATGTCTGCTCCATGATTTGTTTTGTTTTATTATTTAAGCCCTTTCAGTGGGGTTATGTTCAGAGGGGATTAGCTAGACAGAGATCTAGCTAGACAACATCAATGTCTATTGGTCCCTGCTTAAACTGCTTCTGCAGTTGACGTACTGGCTTCAGTCTCTGGCTAGTTTCTCTCTGCAGGTTCTTTCTCAAAAGTCACATGACTTTGGAGAGGTTGACTTATCGTTCCTAGTGCCCCATAGGGGGTAGTCTCCCCTGCACAGTTCTGGGTTTAGAGGTGTGAGGGAGGAAGGTGACCCTGACTGGACTGCATTTTACCTCCAGCTTTACCTGCTGAACTGCTTTTTACAGCTGCTGTGCCAAGCTCCCAATCAGAAATCCTCAGTATAGGCAGTAGTAGTTTACTTATGAAATTACCGGCACAACTAGTCACTCCATGTACTTTGCTCTCTTCTCAGATCTCTGTGCTACATTTTAAAATGTAGTGGCAAAGGTCCATTGCACTTAGGGTGACCGGATGTCCCGTTTTTATAGGGACAGTCCCGTTTTTTAGGACTTTGTCTTCTATAAGCGCCTATTACTCCCCACCCGTCTTGATTTTTCACAGTTGCCATCTGGTCACCCTAATTGCATCTCCTATTTGCATATGCAAATCCATCTGTTTTGCCTGTGCACCCAATCCATGCACACTGATTCCAAAGGAAAGACTCTCAATTACTTCATTGGGCTTTGGTTCAGACTTATGAACTGGAAATTCCATACACAATTCCATACACAAAAACAGCTGATTTGCACATGTAATTAATCAATTAGCTCATTCAAATGAAGTTGTCCTTGTGCATATATCTTCTGTTCATACCCCAGCCTCTACAGTTGTTCCTGGAAAACTATATTCTAGTTTATTATTATATATGGATGCTCTCATACAAAAACGTGCAGTGGAATGCCTATTTATATATAGCTTTGGTTATTTTTGCTCACAAGCTTGTTTCTTTGTGTTCAATATGTGTCTAACCTGTTTTGTGATTATAAACCACTGGTTTCTCAATATTAAAAATGGAAACATATTTGGCTTTACAGGACAATGAGAAAGTTAAAAATAAGTTGATTAACATATAGCTAAGACATATGATGCTTTAGCCAGTACAGGGTACAAAATAACACACTCTTAGGTGTTTAAAAGAAGATCATTGACAGGGTGGCACAGGGCTTTAGGGAAGAGAGAGAGAGAGAATAAAGGACAGCAATGAAATGGTGAGGCAGGGGAAGAATCAAGAACAAAGAGAGGCAAAAAATAAATGGTAGGGACTCGAGAGCAAAGAATTTTAAAGACAGAGAAAGCACAGAATAACTAGTAGGAAGATGGAGGGAGAGAAGTTAAGGGGGAGGGTACAAGGAAAAGAGATTGAGAGTGACAAGAAATTAAGACAAAGTATTAATTTAAATATGTGCTCTGCCTCTTTTATGAAACAGTTAATATCCATTAACTGCTACATTTCTTTAGCTTTGAAATCTAGGAGCTCTTGGACTTGAACTCCAGGCAGGCTGTGGTGTTGTAAGTGGAGGCTTCAATGAAGTATAGGCCTGATGCACTGAAAAAAATACTTTGGGACCGACGTTCATTGCTCTTGCACTGTCATACCTCTGTTGGCATTAACATTTTTGGTCCTGGATTGCAATGCTATGAGTGCATGAAGAATGCTGCCCTCTGACTTTGATTAGTGCCATTGTTTTACACTATAGTGTTTGTTTTTACAGAACAGCATTTGCCTGAAGAGAGAACAGTAACAGTGGCACTGGCAGTAGAGAGTCTTTGGTTTCTATAGGAGGCAGGAGATTGAGCAGTGGAGCAATGACAGACTCTGGGGAGAGCATTAGTCTAGAGAACGCGGTGCTCATGAAGCCATATGGGCTTGACCCTGTACCACTGAGGTCAATGGGAGTTTGTCAGTTGAGTCCATTGGGGTCAGAATCAGGCCCTTGCTCCACCTGAAGGGACAGTTTATAGTGGTGGGTGAATGTGTGTTCCTGTTGGAGAGGTTCAAGCCCCACTGACATTTGAGGACTTGGGAGGGAGCCTTGTCAAATGTCTGACAACCTCACAAAATGGGCTCCAGTTTTGTGAATTCTCAAACTACATGAAAAGGAGAAAAACCTTCCCTGGCTAGGGGGCGAGATCTGTGGAAATGCCCTGCCCCTTGCTCCTCAGGGGCCAGCCTGGCCAAAGAGGGGGGACAATCTGAGAGGTTGGGGGACTTCTCCTGGCAGCCGATCTAAGGGCACTCCTCCAAATGCATAACCCATCTCTCTGAGATGGGTTAGAGGGTTCTTCTGGCTCACCTTCACCTCTGGCAGCAGCAGCACACATGCAATACAGCACATGGGAGTGTAATGAGACACTGACTGCAACAACTTGGACCCATAGCATCTCCCCAGAACTCACATTCACTCCAGATGAGCGTAGTGAGAGAAGAAGGGTTTTGAGGTTAAGGCAATGGGCCAGGACTAAGGAGAAATGGGTTCTATTCCCAGCTCTGCTACACACTTACTGTATGTGACCTTCAGCAAGTCATTTCCTCTCCGTGTGCTCAAGTCCCCATCTGTAATAATGCATCCTTGCCTCATATTTTATCTATTGTGGATAGTAGCTCTTTAAGGCAGGATCCACCTCTTACAATATGTTTCTACAATGATGAGCTCAGCAGGGTCCTAATAATAGAGAACGTGCTTTTTTTCCAATCACAGGGATTATAACTTCAGTAAAATGTGTCAGCCTTTCCCCGTTTCTGAGATCAAGGTACTTTCATAAGTTGCAGATGAATCTCATCACTTACAAGTGGTGGGGAAAAACTTGAATGTGATGAGTCTTTGCAGTCTGAGTTTAGGAGTGGGGCACTGGTTTGGAAAGAAGACGGGTTCAGTTACTGAATTAAATGGTGCTGATGGGTTATATTCTCAGGGCAGAAGTGTGATGCCCTGCCCTCTAACCAGTTTGTCTTGAGTAGAAGACAAACTCTGCTGCACATTAAGCAAAAGTCTGTGAATTAATTTCATCCTTTTGGTCTGCGTAGAAATGTGCATGGGTAAATATTGTTCAAGACAGAGCTCTTTATCTTTGGAGTAGTAGAGCTGCTGTGATTTAATAAGCTTTTTTTTCTTTATTTCATGAATGTTGAACACAACCCCTTTGCAAATCTTTCATGTATATTGTGTAAGTTATGTCAAGCTCAGGCAGGCTCCAGAAATTTATGCACCCTTACTGTTCAATTATTTTTAATAGTTTTTAAATTGAATACAAACACCATCTCTATCAACAATGAGAAGGACCCTTTCTCTGCCCATTATATAGGTACATACATTATGGTTATAGTCCTGCTTTCTGAAAGGCTAGAACTGAACAAAGCGGCATATGGAATTGGTAATGGGGCTTCTTATTTAATGAATGCCTAGTATTTCAGTATAGGCAAACAGTTACCCCTGCTATATTTTAATCTATATGCTTGTATTGAAACAAGCTGTAGTAACTTGCATAGTTGTGGCTTTGCTGTGTCTGTTTGGATCTTTTTATCTATCTATTAATAAAATCTTTACACAAAGAAACAATTACATATAGAAAGAGGATTTTGCTAACGTATATGTGAAGCCGAGGGGCCTAAGGCCACACTTGTTAAATTTAGCAGCCGAAGCACATATGCTTCTTGTTCACCCTATCATTCTAATGGTGATAGGAAAGAGGAGTGGTATTTTACTCATCCATTAATAGAAGTTACTGACCAGGGGCTTTCTGGTGAATAGAGCTTTGCAAGGCCGAGTAGAATGGTCCTGATATTAGTGTATTATTCAAGGGAAAGTTGCCTTTCATGCAATCCTTACAAACAGCATGAAAGAATGACATGAAAAGAACAATTTTTATATGACATACGCCATGGAATAATCTGTTCTTCATTTAAAAAGTGTATGTTTATTACCTAGACATTTATGAACCATTAAAAATTAAAGCTGACCAGCCATTTTAATTTCCATCCTTAATTTCACTACCTATAGATCCAAGAACCTGTAACCTTTGTTCAAGCACAGCAGAATTATCAGTCTCTGAAGTAATTAGACTGAATTTTCCATGTATGTCTAAGGTATTTTTTTTCTTGACTCATGAATAGTGAATAAGCACAGATACTTCTATTCTGAACATTTTCATGCCAAATCATGAATGCTATGGAGCAAATTTATAATAGTCACTTAAATAAAAAATTGAACTTGCTTCTTCTGCATTCTTTCCATTGGTTTTTCATGAATATTCTAGGGAATTATCTTGCTGGTAGGAATATTCACAAAAGGGCAGTATATTTGGGGACAAATACAGCCCTAGCTTCAGCTGCAGAGCACCTCTTGGAAACAGAAACGAGACAGTACGTCTGAAAGAATGGGGAGTGGTGTGTGTGGTGGTGGGGTTACTCAGACAGCACACTGTGACTAGCACAGAGCCCTGTTCCATGCAGGCTCCCTCTGTGGCAGGTATTAGAGGATAGAGAGAGTAAAACCAAGTTCTGGACTCATGATTTGCCCAATTCAGTGACTATCAAAGAACATTCATAGGAGATCAACGTCTCCCCCATGTGGAGGCCCAGCACAATCCCTTGTGCACTATAGGTCTTCAAAATATCTTAAGTGCAGCCTGGTTCTGGCCATCCACACAGGGGTGAATTTCACCCAGAAATCAATGATCATGAATACCTGCTCCAGAAAGTTAATTCTAAAAAATATACTCAACCAATCAGAGAAGACAAACAGTATTGTGACCATTGTAACGACCTGACGTGGAGTTAGTAGTGGATTAGGAATATTAAACACTCATTTCTGCCAAAACTATTCATAGAAGTTATGTGTTGAATAATGCAGAATAATAAATACATTGGAGGAAACTGCAGAAAGTGTACAATGAAGAATGGTCAAATTAATAAAGTCAGTTATTCACTTATCTCTAATTACTAGTGTCATGCTTTATGCCATTTCTGACATCCATCCTCTTTAGTCTTGTAACAGTCACCATTGCTGAACTGAAGCATGACTATTCAATGTGGAGAGAATAGATGCAGAAAAAGAGAAAGATAAATCTCTCTCTCTCTCTCAATTTCAATACCAGAGGATTCATTACTAAAAGTTCATATCATACCACATTCTTGACGCTACATTCTGGACACATTTTTGCAATTCCATACAGTTTGGCTGTTCATATGCTCTGATTAAAGCACAAAGGAACATCACTAGTATTGTGATGCAAGTATTCTGGAGGATAGGATTAAAATTCAAAATGATCTGGACAAAGAGGAGAAATGGTCTGAAATAAATAGGATGAAACTGAATAAGGACAAATGAAAAGTACTCCACTTAGGAAGGAACAATCAGTTGCACACATACAAAATGGGAAATGACTGCCTAGGAAAAAGTACTGTGGAAAGGGATCTGGGGTCATAATGGATCAGAAGCTAGACATGAGTCAACAGTGTAACACTATTGCAAAAAAGCAAAAAAAAAAAAAGCAACATCATTCTGGGATGTATTAGCAGGAGTGTTGTAAAGCAAGACATGAGATTTAATTCTTCCGCTCTACTTTGTGCTGATTAGAGACTCAACTGTAGTTATTGTTTCTGAGTACCATATTTCAGGAAAGATGTGGACAATTTGCACAGAGTCCAGAGAAGAGCAACATAAATGATTAAAGGAGTAGAAAACATGAGCCATGAGGGAAGATTGAAAAAATTGGGTTTGTTCAGTCTAGAGAAGATAAGACTGGGCGGGGGTGCAGGGTGCCGGATCCAAGGGGACTCACCTCGGGCAGCTCTCCAGAAGCGACGACCAGTCCTTGCGGCCCCTAGGCAGAGGTGCAGCTAGATGGCTCCGCGCATCCCGCCACTGTCTGTAGGTACCACTCCTGCAGCTCCGATTGGTCACGGTTCCCAGCCAATGGGAGCTGCAGAGCTAGTGCTGGGGTGAGGGAGCATGCACAGAGCCTGCACCTTGCAACCCCTCCTGTGCCCAAACTCCCTCCCAGAGCCTGCGCACCACATCCTTCCCACACTCTGAACTCCTTGTGGCCATTTCTCTGCTTAGGAGCAGCAGGGATATGTCGCCGCTTCTGGGGAGCCACGTAGGCAGCCTGCCGGCCTCGCGACAACTGGGCTGTAAACCAGACTTTCTATGAAGATTAGAAATGCCAGTTTATAGAGCTTTCTGGTTGGATAGGGCCGGATAACACAGCTTTTACTGTATTTGGTAACATACCACCCTTTCTGACCTTGGTGATTACTTCAGTGTAAGACTAGGGCTTGTCATGAATCATCCCTTTTGTTCTGCATGACTCTTGGTGAACCCTTTGATTAGGCTCAGTTTACTTGTTTTCAGATCCTACTGTCTTGCTCAGTGTTTCAGGTTCAAACGCAATAGACCCAAACTGCAACATCCAGGTCTGAATCCAGAAGTTTCCAAATTTCAGAAAAATGAAGTGTGATCCTGGCTGGCACTTTTCTCTCATACAAACCTAAAAACTCAATGTGAAATTCGGACAGTGATAAATATCTTTGGCTTCATAACAAACTCTGATGATTTGGCTAGGGGATTGTTGACTTTCATCAGTTTCACAACAAAATCTGCTTATTTTGGGTAAACATTTACCAAATCGTCCAAAAGCCAGACAGCAAAAAAATTTAGCAAAGTGTTCATATGAACTTTTCACTGAACCTCAGTGAGTTCTGGGTTTTGTTTATGATTAGAGAACTGAGCAAAACAAAGAGCCTATTCTTAATATAGCCATTTGCTTTCTCTTTTGTAATTTCACCTTCCTTTCTGTGTTGGAATCTTGGCTAAGATTAGTCTAGCTGCCCTTAGTAAGGATGGAAATAGGAGGATGAAATTCAGCTAAATAGACAGAATACAAAAGAATTATTTCAGGTAGCAAAATGTAAGATTATTAGATAATACAGATAGTGTGATGCTAAATTGGCAAGAGATATATGTGAGCAATTTGGGATTAAGTATACAGGGAAATATACCAAAAATATTTCAGCTACACCCTATATTTATTTACATTCCAAGGAAACAGCATAGAATTTGAGTCAGAAGATTATCAATAAAATAACAAGTAGAGTTGGTCGGGAATTTTTCGACAAAATGTTTTTTTCATCAAAAAATACTGATTTGTCAAAAACAATTTTTTTTATGTGGGATAGGGTTGGTTTTGACAAATTTCTCTACTCGAGATTTTTTTGAATAACGTTTCAAATGTTCATAATGTCCATTTTGACAATTTGCCCGTTTTGACAAATGTAAAAGGGTTTGTTGGTCCTGGCACATTTCCTGATGGACAGGTGTCCACATTGCAAAAAGTACCATTATATTAATGGGAAGCATTGACTGATATGGCAAGAACTGAAGACATGAAGTTACCATCTCATCCAGAGCAATGTGTCATACAAGGGAAGTGTTGAAGCACATTAGCAGGGTGGGGAAGCTAGCACTGCTGTTGCTTAAGTATAGAACTCCAATCTCTTTAGCTGTGAACCCACATCCTTTATTATTTGCATCACAGTAGCATGTATAGGGCCAGATCTTGCATCACTGAAGTCCAAGGGACCTTTACTCTTGATTTCAATTGGCACAGAATCAAGTCCATAGGCTCTAATGAAGATCAGGGCCCTATTGTGGTAAGTGCCATGCAAACACATACTGAGGCTACGTCTACAATTAGGGTTGCCAGGTGTCCGGTTTTCAACTGGAACACCCATTCAAAAAGGGACCTGAAGGTTCCGGTCAGCACTGCTGACCAGGCCATTGAAAGTCTGGGTAGTGCAGGGCTTGCAGGCTCTCTACTTGGCTCCACATGGCTCTCCGGAAGCAGCAACATGTCCTTTGGCTTTTAGGTAGAGGGAGGGCCACAGGGGATCTGTGCACTGCTCCAGCTCTGAGTGCCGGCTCTCAGCTCCCATTGGCTGGGACTGCATATAACCACCTGGCTGCCCTTATGCCAGGAGCCGAGGGACATGTCACCACTTGTGGAGAGCCACTCGAGGTAAGCGCCACCCCGAGTCCACACCCTGAACCCCATCCTGCGTCCCAACACCCTACCCCAGTTCAGAACCCCCTCCCACACTCTGAACCCCTCGGCCCCAGCCTGGAGCTCCCTCCTTCACCTCAAACACCTCATCCCCAGCCCCACCCCAGAGCCCTCATCCCTAGCAGATGCCCTCACCCCCTCCTGAACCCCAACCCCCTGCTCCAGCCTGGTGAAAATGAGCAAGTGAGTGAGGGTGGGAGAGAGCGAGTGTCAGAGGGAGGGGGAATGGAGCGAGGGGGGGCAGAGCCTCAGAGAAAGGGCGGGGCAGGGGGCAGGGCAATTGTGTTTGGTTTTGCGCAATTAGAAACTTGGCAACCTTATCTACACTACCAGCTAGGGTTATGATTCCCATCTGGTGTACACATACTTTCACCAGCTGTCACCAAGCTAGCATGAGGATAAATAGTAGCGTAGCCACAATAGCACGGGCAGCAGTGGCACAGTTTAAATTCTCACACACATCCACAAATAAAGAAAAATAATTTATTTTGCTAATGTGTGTGGTTTTTCAGACACATGCGAGGCTCCTAATCCATGCACCACATTATATCTATTAATGAGTTAATAGTTCATGGTGGCCCATGGATACTGACCATTGCTTACTGCCTATTTAAGGGAAAGCAGCAGGCAATAAAAGAGAGAGTTGAAAAGGCTGGAGACACAGCAAAGGAAGTGAAGTATGTGTGTGAGAGACTGAGACAGAAATCTACACTGAGGCCAGAATTCTCTGCTTGCCAAAAACAAGAAAAAAATCTATATTCAAGAGAAATGAATCAAACTAAGGATATTTTTAAAAACCTAGGGCTGTCTGCCACATAAAGCAGCAGTAGCTGCCAAGCAGAAAACATTGGATGAGGAAGAAGACAGAAAATTAGACTTTTTTACAGGTTTAATGAAAATCCACGATACCTAGGGATAACTCTAGACCTCATGCTCAGCTTCCATCACCATCTTGAACAAACGAAAAGGAAAAGGAAGACCAGCGTCAACATCATACAAAAGCTCGCAGAAACATCTTGGGGAAGTGATGACCACATGCTCCCAATATTGATACTAGCCCTGGTCCATTCCATAGGGAAATACTGTGCCCCAGTTTGGAGTGACAGCCTACACTATTTTAGTGGATGCCAAAATTAATGCCGCTCTTTGCATAATTAACAGCACCTTCACATCATTGCCACTTCCATGGCTGCCGCCAGCAAATACCCAGTACTGGTGCCAGCAAATACTCAAGACACTGCGACAGATAGGAAGCACATAAAGATCATGGCAAATACCACACTATTGCTCCGCCATGACTAGAACACTATCCTCCCTGCCTATTAAAATCAAGAAAAGCCATCTGGTCTAGTGCCACAGCCATCCTTGTGGAAGATAAGGACATTCGCAGAAGAGGTTTGAAGCATGGACGGCTGCCGACGTACCAAACAAATATCTAATTAATGACCCAACTGTACAAGTTTTGGGCTTCCCCTCCCCAGGGCATGTACGGAGAGCTCTAAACTGTATCCACACCCAGCATGGAAGATATGCATAACTTACTCCAAAGATGGAAAGTGAGGGAACTGCTGAACCGCAACTGTGGCGTGGTACAAATGGTCAGACATATCACAGATGATTGTCCAATCTCTGCCCAGCCTGGAGGTGTCACAGCTATTCATATGGCTACACCCTCTGCTCTGAATTGGATAAGAAACCTCAAGATCCAACTGTAGTCACACAGTTGCTTTTACCGTTTCACCAGCTCCATACAAAAGAAGAATGAAAATGCTAATGTTTTGGCTGAAAATGTGCAACCTAGTCACTTCCCTCTTGACCAACTAAATCAGAGGCCTGGTATGTATGTATGTGTATATATATATATATTCCCTTCAGACAACTCACCCAGTGGTGTTACTACTCTGCCAAACCTAGGTGGATTCAACATCCTCACAAATACCCAACAGAAGCCTCTTTGACTGTGTGGAAGTAGTCGGGGTGGAGGTGGAGGTAGTCGGGGTGCCATCAGAAATTTTCCCATGGTACATACCATCAGTACCTGTGGAGTTATCCTCCTTGCAACCACTCTCCCACAGCTCCTTGCACATCAAATCCATGCCACACTCAGCCCCCACCTTCCAGATCAGGCCGCCCAGGTGCGTTGTCACTCCCCATCCTGAGAAGGAATACAAGGTGCTGGAAGTGGAGCAAGGCTGCCAATTGTATATGCTGTGCGTAATGTGCCTATGGCTGCAGGCACCAGTGGAGCTACGTGGGCAGACAACTCGATGGGCAGAGGAGAGAACAGAGTCATTAAATCATCAGATCATGACATCTAATAAGTTAGGAGAAGACTATAGAGGAGTCACCTGTGAACAAGAGGAAGCCAGTCCAAGCCTTCAGAGAATAGAGTGAATGTATTACAGAAGTGTAAAAAACATGAATGTGGTTGCCAAAATATAACCAGGCTAGATGTTCTAGTTTAACTTTCAGTGTCCCTGTCACCTGCTGGGTTTTATTTAATAGGAACTTCCTTTCTCTCCAATTTTCTCCATGCTGCATCCACTAGCTTACATTGGCACACCAACTTTCTGGCAATGCCCAATTCCCTTTTAACATCTGCTGCTCAGTTTGACAATTTTAAATTTGGATTTTTACCCAGACAAGATTAGCTAATGACTGTGGTATGGCCTGGCGGAATAGCTAAATTCTCTCTCTCAGACCCTAGCTGCAATTAAAAAGTGATGTGTTATGGAGATTCACAATCATTGCTACTATTGTATCCTAAGCTGTAAATTATAAAATGTTCAAAGAACTGTTATTCATAGTAGTAAATGCAACTTTCTTCTCAAAGTCTTTCAGGTCTCCACGTCTATACGCACATGTGCACACCCTTACCTATGCATACATATACAAACATCCACACTGTGCAGATTCAAAACATTGTGCACATACTTTAAAATATGTTAAACTTTGCAGGTGTGTAAGTGTCGGAATATGGCTCTCTAAAGCCTGTTGGGACAAATGGCTTCTGAGGATGCAAAATCTATCATTTGCCTATATCATACATGCAGGTATTACAGTTAGTAACTGCACATGCAGAATTGAGATTCTGCAAAATGTGTATGTATGTAGCAAAATATGCACATGCGGTTTTGAATGCCCACAAATGGTTGGGAGATGTCCAGGAGATCTCCACGCCGGAATTTAACCTGGAGAGGGAAGTAAAGTGAGAGGGGATACCCTTGTGGACCGAAGAATTGACCCAAGGAGGAAAAGCAGAGTAGAAACTAGACTGACAGGTGATGCTGGTGGTAGACGGTCTGTGCACAACGGGGTAAAGAATGTCACTGACGCCAAACACCAAAAATTAAAATGTCTGTACACTAATGCGAGGAGCCTAGGGAACAAGATGGAGGAACTGGAGCTACTGGTGCAGGAAGTGAAACCGGATATTATAGGGATAACAGAAACCTGGTGGAATAGTACTCATTGACTTGGAGTATCATGGTATTGAAGGCTAACGTTGCTGTTTAAGATAGGTAGTGATACCGGAAGTGGTGTATGTATGTCGTTTGTAACATTGCATCGCCATGAGGTATACTGTTGTATTATGTTAATCTTATCATGAAGAGTACTGGATATGTATATTAGACATCGTAGTGTCTTGTGATATACACTATTCCACCCACTCTGCGTAAAACATATGCTTACTACGGCCTCCCTGAATAGTGCTTGGGTGTGCATAGGGCTCTGGTGATGGCTAAGAAGCTGGGCACTTTGGAAATGAGCACTAGAGGACCTCTTAATGTCTTTAACGAAGTAATACACTAAGGGCAAATGTTGATCATGGGAGACTTCAACTTCCAATATAGACTGGAGGACGCAGTGCTTGCACGTACATATAAAAGTCAGATAGTTTGTTCTGTGATGTGATAGGGATGGAATTTGTTCATCCAACCTAATCGTTGAAGTACCGACGAAGGGGATGCCATTGTTGAGATTTGATTTGTGTGAGGCAGCTGAGGACCTCGTAGAAGAAATGGTGGTAGGGGACAACCTTGGTGTCGAAGTGATCAGAGCTGATTCAGTTTCAAACTAGATTGGAGGTATAACAAAAGGTGAGACTCTGAATTCGGGTTTTTAGACTTCTCGAGGCTAATTTAAGAGTTAAGAAAATAGTTAAGGGAAGTGGATGGACGAAGGAACTGGTGATTTAAATGCGGAGGAGGCCTGAGGATTACTTTAGTCGCAAGCTGCGGAAAACTGTCGAAGGCCTTGATCCAAGAAAGGGGAAAACATAGCAGGGAGTGTAGACCAGCTTGGATGACCGAGAGCAGCTCAATGAGTACGGTGTATTATGAGCAAAAGCAGGAAAGCTACAGTTGGAGCTGGAAGAAAGGCGGGAAGCAAAGGGAAGTCCTTAAGTGAGGTCAGAACAGTAGGGAGTAATTAAGAGTGAGGAAGGCCTAAAAGCCGTGTAGAACACGACTGCAAAGGAGATTATAAACCAATACGTAAAAGTAGTGTGCTACAGCCACATAAAAAAGAATGTTAACAATAACGGACAAGAAAGAAGAATGGGGCGACTTGTCACTGGAGATGGAATGGAGGTAAGGAGAACCTAGAGCATGGCCTAAATATCTAAAATCAAGTACTTTGCTCAGTCTTTAATAAGACTAGTGGGAGTTTTAGGGATGATGGAGGGATGATAAACGGGAATGAGGGATACTGGAGGTGGATTATTACCGCATCTGAGGTAGAGCGCAATACTTTGACACAGCTTAATGGCGCCACAAACATTCGAGTGGGCCCGGACAATCTCCATCCAAGGGATATTAAGAACTGGCACATGAAATTGGCGGCCCGGTTAGCAGAAATTTTTAATCAAGTCGGTAAACTCGGGGGTTGTACCTCTTTACGACTGGAGAATGCTAACGTAGTTCCTACTTTTTAAGAAAGGGAAAAAAAGTGATGCGAGGTAAGCGTATATGGCCTGTTAGCTTGACGTTGTAGTATTGTGTAAGCGTCTTGGAATAATATTTTAAAGGAGAAAGTAGTTAGCTGAGGACATTGAGGTCAAATGGGAATTGGGACACAAGTTGCATACATGGAATTCTACTAAGGGTAGACTCGGCCAAACCAACTGATCTCCTTCCTTTGAGAAAGGTGACGAGATTACTCTGACAAAAGGAATGTGACGTAGATTTAATTTACCTCTGATTCAGAGAGAGCATTTAGACACAGGTCCCGCATTGGAGGAACTTGTTTACGTTAAATTGCGAAAAGATGGGGAGAATATGAAAGTTTTGTAAGGTAGAGATACAGGAACTGGTTACAGAGGGAGACTCCAGTGGCGATCGTACTGAGGGTGCTGGAAGGAGGTTACTAGTAGGAGTCCCTCAAGATCGGTTTTGGGAACCGTATCTATTTAACCTCTTTTTATTACTGACCTTGGCACAAAGAGCGGGAATGTGCTAATAAAGTTGCGGATGAACCCACATAAGTGGGGCGTCATGGCTACACACGCGAGAAGGACTCGGGAGTATCTGTAGCAGGAAGATCTGGACCCACCTGTAAAACTGGAGTAATATAATAGGAATGAATATATAAGTGAAAAGCTCACAGGCAATGACTTGGGATTCATAATAAGATATTTAGTATACATTGGGTACGCATCATGGAAGCAATGGAGGAGGAGATGAAGTCACCTTGGGGATTGGTTGATAGCAGGAGTCTATGAGCCGCCAATGCACGATATGGCCGTTAAAAAAGCCAAATGGGTTTTAGGGTGCATGCAGCGAGGTATTCCAGCAAGGGATAATGGACGGTGTTGTACATTATATAACGGCGCTGGTGCGACCCACCTGGTAATTAGATGTGCGAGTTCTGGTGTCCCATGTATAAGAAGAGAGATTCAAAAAGAACAGGTCAGATGACGGGCTACTAGGATGATCCAAGGAATGAAACCTGCCTTATGAAAGAACTCAAAGAGCTGCTGTTTAGCCGTGGCAAAAGGAGGCTGCGGGGGATATGCTTGCTTATATAAATAATTCAGGGATAAGAATTAACGTTAGGGGATGGGAGTAGGCCATATCTCATTTAAGCTTAGTACTAATGTAAGTGGCCAAGGAGCTATAACTGTGGTCAAAACTGGATATTAGGAAGCTATTAGACTTGAGAAATTAGACGAAAGTTATCTAAACCTATTAGAGAGTGAGAGGTTATGGAACAGCCTTAGTCGAGGAGTATAGATGGGGGAAAAGCACGCTTACTGGCTTTAAGACTAAGCTTGATAAGTATTGGAGGGGAATGATATGATGGGATAAGCGTAATATCCGGGCATTTGATCTAAGAATGGCAGTCTATCAGCAGATAAGCTCTGCTCAAGGTCTGTGAGGGGATGTTGAGTGGGATGGGATCTGAGTTACGTGCAAGGAATAATCTTTTCCTGGGGTGCTGACTGAGTGAGTCTTGCCCACATCTCCAGGGCTTGAGCTGCATCAAGCCATAAATTTGGGTTCGGGAAGCCCCGAATTTCTTCTCCTCCAGGGCAGATTGGCAGGGCCCTGGAGGGTTTTATGCGCCTTCCCCTTCAGTGCGTGGGCATGGAGTTGTTTGCTGGTGGAATTCTCATGGCATCAAGCTTGAGGGTCTTCAAACCACAATTTTGAGGACTTCAATAACTCAGTCACGTGTTAGGGGTTGTTATAAAAGTGTATGGGTAGGGTTCTGTGGCCTGCTTTGTGCAGGAGGTCAGACTAGATGATCATATTGGTCCCTTCTGACCTACGAGTCTATGAGTCTATGAAGCCGAAAGATGAAAATAAGGCCCTTTAAATACAAAAATCCTATATACAAATGCAAGCATATTGGATTAATGTTCAATCCATTGCAAACCAAAAGCACAGATATATTTAACTACATGTTCATGTAATTTGTTAGTGAACTGTGCAGTTTGAAAAATTCTGCCAGAATGTTGCTGCTGCTCCCAAATATCTAAGAGGATACCAGAATACAGATACAGCTTTGTAGAAGTGCCTAAACTCATAACTGTCCTGGCTTGAGGGCCTTAAAATAAAATCCAGTCTCTTTTTTCAGAAATCCTTACCTCCGGACAAAGAAAGAAATCCTGATTAGTCATATAGGCACACAACACACCCACTCACTTACACATATAATCAAACAGGCAAAAATAACAAAAAAACTCCTCCACCATAAACAAATTGAGCTATTTCCCCTACAGGCCAGGTAGGAAGAGCAATATTATTTCAGTTTTTAAATATCAGTGTGGCTCTTGGGGCTACATACATAGATAGGCAGATAGCTAGATTACATAGGCATGGCTGGGATTAAGGTTCCCCACATTTCCATGATGGACAGATTAGATAGACAGATTTGAGAACTGTCTGCTTGTTGTGGGAAATTTATTGCCTGCATTTAGGTATTAGCTAGATCTATCTATTAGCTTTGCAGAAACCCATATGCTTTCACGAGGCACTTTGACTTTTATAGTAATTCCATTTAAAAATTAGCTGTACTCACTATTTCAGTTCTAGATCTTTTGATCATTGCACTTTAATGTAATGGACTGTTCGAAGTTAGCAGAGAGCTGCCAAGGGTACAAATGATGTTTTGGGTTGATTAGCTCTGACTTACCCTCCTTAGCATGAACTACACATAAGTGCATGCAAATATTATTGATTCAGAGTGATTGATCTGTAATATTGCTCTGGAGATGAATTATCCCAGAGAGAGAGCAAGGAGATCTAAGTGCTCTATCTAGGCTATACCATTAACAGCAAGGAGTTTGAAAGGCAGTTTTTAACTACAGTCTCCCTGGATTTGGGGGATTAGCTTCACTTTTGGAATAGACACTGGCTTGCTCAGTTAACAGCACTAAATCACCCAGTTTATATACATTTCCTTGTATGGAATACATATATTCTCTTCAAATATGGCATTTTATACATACTTGTGCATATTCTTGATAATAATTAGGGCTCAGGTATACATCTTCTGAAGCTAAGCCATGTGGACCTGAAAGAAGAGGTGTGCCGTGCCTTTGCCAGATGCCACCTAGGTATGTGTAATACTGACAGATCTTGGTTAATGGTGGGCAGGATAGAAGCTGGGACCTCAGACCTCAGGGCATGAGCCTCTACCACATCAGCTAAAAGTCAACTGGCTGTTTGCTAAGGCTGGACAGAGAGTGAGTGAGTGTGTCCCATCTAGTGAGACAGAGATATTAATGGGTCTGCTGTACAGTCTTAGCTAGCAGTCAGTTGGCTTTTAGCTCATGCAATAGAGGCTCATGCACAGAGATCCCAGGTTTGATCCCGCCTGATGATAACCAGAGTCTGTTGGTGTTACAAGTGGGGGCTCGTCCAAGATTTCAACTGAGAAATCTCTGGAGCTCGGGACGCATTTCCTCAGCTAGGGGAAATATGTAACCCACATACCTTCTGGGTGTGGTGTTCTGTCCCATCTAGTGGCACCAAGACTACTGGTCCACAAAGAATTACAACCTACTGCTTCTTACTGATAGCTCAAATGGCAGAGGTCTGTGGAGTGGATCTAAAGGTACCAAGCCTGCTAATGACTAGAGCTGAGTGAAATTTTTTTGGCAAATACTACATTCTCAGGGAAATGCATTTTTCAGGGCATTGAAGCTATTTGTGACTTTCAGTTGAATTTGGTGAAGAGTTTTGCCCAAAAATTGATTATGTATTTTTTTAAAAGATTGATTTTGTTTTGTTTTGACCATTTAGAAACAAAATCATTCAACTGTTTTGTTTTCAAATAATGTTTTGTTTTGAAATTTACCTATATTTATTTTTAAAGGAGGCTGGAAAACACCCAGAATTGAAACAAACAAAAAGCCAGAAAGTTTGGTTTCATATTAAAAACTACCCTGGAAATCAAACTTTTTTTTCAACTTTTTGTTCATAGTAGTAGTTATTTCATTTTGTTTCATTTTGAGTGTTTTTCAATCCAAAACTATTTCTTTCAGTGTGTGTTGCTGTTGTTATGGTGAGAAAAACACAAAAATTTAAAAAATCGGTATCAGTTCAAAATAAACTATTTTTTCCCCCAGATTTTTCAGTTTGGCTCACCTGAACCAAAAAATCAATTGCTCACCTCTACAGACAATCCATCTGGGAGTCAATACAATGCCACATGAGGCAATTTCTGTTTTTTCATTTTACAGGAAATTATACACACCAAATATGTTAAAAGCACATTATTAAAACTGCAAGATCACACTCTCAGAAATTAGAAAATGCTGGAATTAATGTTGCTTATGAAACCTTAATTTGGCCACTTTGTGGTATGCATTATGAGAGTTTTTAATTACAGGTTCACTACTATTTCTCCATAGGCCTCCTCCCTGATTCAATGCATAGACTGGACTGTGCTCTGGAGAAGAATCAGGGTTGTGTGGTGATGGAGGCTGGTGTCTGCAGGACCCTTGCTTCAGTTGTTGCAGACATTGGAAGGTAGTGAATGAGGCTGGGAACTGCAGGAAGAGAAAGGACAGTCTTATGATTAAGGCATTTGCATGCTGCCCTGGAAATTTGGATCTATCTCTGCCTCTGCCATAGAGTTCCTAGGTGATTAATCCAATCTTTTCACAGGTGGGCACTATTTATGTGTTCCTCATTTTCTGGGTGCCCATTCTAATATCATGAGGTCCAGATTACAGAGGGGCTGGGCACTCACAGCTGCAAATGAAGTCACTGGGAGCTGTGTTTTGAATATACCCCATACTATATAATGCTAGGTACTCTGGTCATCTCATATTGGGCACTCAAAATTAGTAGAAAAACTTTTCATCTCAGTTTTTCTGTGCCTCAGTTCCCCCATCTGTGAAATGGGGCTGAGAATACCCCTCATTAGATAGGGGTGTTGTGAAGATGCATTTATTAATGTTTATGAAGCATTCAGACACTATGATACGATATCATAAGATATGCAGAACTAGAACTATATTTAAACTTCTGTCTAGAAAATTTACCCAGGGAATGAGGAGATTAATAAATCTGTCTTCAGAGTAGGGCTTGGGCAGCATGCAGTAAATAAAGTCTGGGGCTCACACTGAACAATGAAGAGAAAACAAAATACTGAATAGCTGCTCATTTGGTGAGCATAATCCATCCTGTGCACTGAATGAGGCATGAGTCCTGTGGAAAAAAGAATGCGATCATGCAATTAAAGCCTGTAACTTAAAATTTTACCAAACTAACCCCCTTCTTAACAGCTGTTCAGACAACATGGAGCAATAGAGTCTCAGAGCTCTTTAATACTATCTAGAAATGGTAGATCTGGGTAAATGCAGTATGGGAGTAAGTTTAATATTGTAATAGATGGTGGATTGTTCTCCCATCTGAGAAAAAAATGAATAGCTCCAGGATTAAGTCATTGACAAGACAGAGGTAATCATATACATGTAACATTATGCCTGTTTTATTAGCCTGAATCTTCTAAGCCTGCACGTATTCAACAATGAAGAAATGCAAAATGGAAAATCCAATTAGCCCATGCATATGCTTCTTGAATAACTACCCCAGCTATGAACGTAGATGAACTGAATGATACACTGATAGCTTTTATACAGAGACTATAGACTACAATTTTGTAGTCTTGTATGAAGCAATTTGCAAACAGATGTGTTTGCTTCACTTACAGGTGATGGAAATATTAGATGCTGAGTAAGATGAAAAAAATCTATCTTATATTAAAAGGATTATGGAAACCCATCTTATTTAAAAATGCATTTTAACAAGACTAAAGCTACATGAAGGAACCAACGAGACTGAAAAATAAACTCTGTGTTACAAATTTTAATGTTCACATCTGTTAGAAAAATGTTCCTAGAAAAGCAACAGCATGATAGGTTTGACATAGTAATTTTCTATTAACAATCTACTTAAAATGTTTGAATCCAAACATTTTGTGATGCATTAAACAACTAAGGACATACTGTAACCAGCACACATCATAGTCTGACCTTATTGTGACACCTCTGTACAGTATCTCAGGGTGCGTCTGCAGCTCACTTCCCAGTTAGCTTTCATCCAGCTAGTTTAGGTACCTGAGCAATGAAGCTGCAGCAGTACAGGCATCAGTACAGACTGTACCCAGAACCTTGGGTAATTGCTTGGGCAGCTAGCACATGCTGAAGTCCATGCTGCCGTAGCTTCACAGCTCCCGCACCCAAGCAGGTTTGTTACTGCAGTGTAGACATACCTCATGAATGTGTGCACACCTTTTAAGTTTATTCAGGTATTCAGAAGGGATAGACTGCAATGGGATGGACATGCATAAAGTTGAGCCTGTGAATAAATATCTGCAGGATCAGGACCTAAATACTTTACTGGATTGCAGTCCAGAGGGCCTCACTGCTAACGGCTGAGTGCCCTTATCTTCAACTGATTTGAGCTGGCGTTAAGGCCACTTAACAATTTGTAAATATCTTACAAGATCAACCCCCAAATTCTCCAAAGATGCATGTACTTAATGTCAGGATCCTGGGCAAAGGTAGGTAGGAGCTAGTGGCAGGAGCTTGAGAAGTAGGAACTGCAGCTCCAGCTGCGGTCAGAGCCATCAAGAATCAAGCTGAGGGTCAAAGCTGGAGACAGAGTCAGGGACCCAGCCAAGTGCCAATAACAGATACCTGAGTCAGTGTTAAGGTTCCAGGGGTCAGAATCCAAATCACAGCTTAGGTGAATACAGAAACAGAGAAGCAGGACAGTCATGTCAGCTAGTTAAGATCCAGATTATTGCCTGGACACTTCCTGATATGTCCCATGGGCCTATATAGGATCAAGGATCCAATCAGGGATTGCTAAAATAACTGTCAGATCACTCAAGGCAGAACTTCCCATCATGTGCATTGTCTGCGGATGGTGGATCACCACATGTGACATGTTACCACCACATGATTTTGTCACAATATGGAGTTTTTCTTAAAGCTTCTACCCCTGCAATTCTATGATTATATGAGAACCTCCATTTTCATTGAAATAAACTTAATGTTTAGACTTCACTGTTGCAGAGAAAAGCCTGGAAACATGAACAGAATGCACCCTCAAGGCTCAGAAATCAGAAGTCACATAAGAATAATCCAGTACTTTTTAAAAAAATAACCTCATGATTTTTAAATCAATCCTGTGATTATTTGGCAGAGTCATGGTTTTTGAACATCTTAATTTGGCTATACTGGATTTTTTAATGTGTGTGTGCACATGTCTGCAGGTCACTATCCACTGATGTTTGTACATATGGGGATTTGCATTAATACTAATAGATGCATGCATTTGTTAATTTGATCTCACATTTCTTACTCTCAAAAATTATCACTGAGGAAACTTTAAAACTGAGTTTGTAAGAAAGGTGACCCTAAAAGTTATGATTTACTTATATATATATTCCATTATAGTCACATCACAAGGGTTATTTTCCTACTCAGTGTTACCAATTTTTATTTTCTAAAGCTTCATTTGCATTTACAGTGTTGTCGATGGTACAATGCTTTAGGAACAAATGGGAAATACATCTGAAGGATTCCTTCAAAACTCATGTCAAACCCATGCTGGCTGATCCCCAGATACTACAAAAAAGCGCAAGATTTCTAATTTGAGTTTATAGACCACTGGAAAACACAAACAAATGTTCAAATTTTTTTTTTTGTTGGCTATAAAAGTCACCTTCAAAAACACAGTGGTACAACATACAGTTTTAACAATAAAAGTTATTAGACCGTTTTAAATTAGGGCAACTGGGTATAGTTTCTGCACTTGTCAAGGACAAAAAAAAGATTATACTGCGGTAAAGAGTCAAAAGTTTCCAGTAAAATAAAGGATTTTTTTCATCAGGTTGTTTATTTGATTTTACAACATTTTAATGTGCTTTAAAATATGTAAAATTCAAATTCAAAATATTTAGGCTACAGACTAATTCCAGCAGAGGATAGTGTTTGTGTGTAATATCTAAAGAACCGTTTCTCAAATGCAGCCACCATGATCAGGAGGTTTCTCTGCGGCCACAGTAGTTTCCTGTGCAATGGTGGTGGAGGGAGCATCAGCCACTCACCTTCCTCCCTGTTGCTCCTGCCTGAACTGCCTCTCTGGAGACACAGGTGGGACACACCTCGCTTAAGGAACAAGGTGAGGCAGCGAGGTGAGCAGTGGATGGCGGAGCCTGGTACAGGAGTAAGGAGGCAAGTGGAGGTGGGGTGAGGAGGCGAGGAAGCGAGCGGCAAGGCAAGCAGTGGCTGGGGGGGTGAGGAGGTGAGTGGTGAGGCGAGCAGTGGGTGAGGGGGTAAGGAAGTGAGCAGCGAGACAAGCAGTGGGGGGTGGGGCTGGCAGGGGAGAAAGGTAAGCGGGGG